>NW_024080741.1:2297106-2330778 GCF_003009895.1 Hyaena hyaena | reverse complement strand
CCCCCCCCCCCCCCCCCCCCCCCCGCCCCTTCTCAAGGCAGGAGTGACACTAGGCCCTTGGTTCTCTCTACCATAGCCACATTGTCCCTTGCTGGTCTTCAAAACCGCCCAGGAAACACCTGTATCCTGGTCTTGGCACTTGCTCTTCCCTCTTCTGGAATGCCCTTCCTGCACATAAATACATGGCTCACTCCTTGCCTCATTCAGATTATTGCCTAAACTTCACCACTGCAGTGAAGTCTTCCTTTGTCACCCTTTTAAAAATTGTAGTGCACCTCTACTTGTCCCCAACACTCCCTACCTCCCTTTCTTCTTTATTTTTCTCCAATGTTTTTTTTAAATCATCATTCTTGCTCATTTTATTTTTTACTGTAGCCTTCCCAGATCATGGGATGTGCTCATTAAGTACTAGGAGAGAAAATAAATGAACCATAAGGATTTGTGGATCCTGAGGATGGATAGGATAATGAAGAGGAAGAGCTTGTAAGGCTGGAGCACATTTTCTGGCTGGTAGATTTCTCTTGAGCCTAACTTCTAACATACTTTCCCTGGACATACTCCTTATTATAGAAAAATCTGATCCTGCAAGTCAGAGCCAGCTGTGGACCTATCCCTGTGTTCTGTAAAATAGCAATGACTATATACATCAAATTGCTTGAAGCATGTCAAGGAATTGACACCTAGTAAGTGGTCTGCAGTGATTGAGATGCCTCTCGTCTGACCCATTGTACACATGATGACATCCAGATACAGAGAAGTCAGTAAAGTTGACAGGTCACTCATTTATTTCATTCCAGATCTAGGATCCAGAAAGGCTGTCTCCTGACTCACAGTCCACTGTTGAAGAAGTGGCTTATCAAGAAAGCTTCCCTAGGAGGAGTCAACCCACAGCAGCTGTGGGTTCAAATCCAGCTCTGCCACCAAAGTGCCCCATGACCTGGGCAAGCTTTGTCCACCTCCAAGGGAAGCTGATGCTGCCCACTGAGCTGAAGGTGGGTCACTTCGTGACCAGAGAGGGAAGATGAGGGAGCTGCCATTTGCCGGATGCTAGAAACCCCTTGTAGCCACACGGAAAGGCAAGAAGCCCTGACCTTCAGAGGAACAGGGCCTTCTGGGAGCTGGCCAGACAGGCAGGCACCAGGGGAAACCACAGGGCCCTCCACAGGCCTTTGTCTGTCTTCCTGTACACTTCCTTCTCTCCTCTTCCTTCCTCCTTCTGCCTGGCTTCCTCTGCTCTCTGGCCCTCCTTTTCGCTTGTTTCCTGTCAGGTTTCTCAGTGCCTTCCTTCTGCTCCCGCTGCCGCTCTTCCTGCCCTTCGCAGCCTCCTCCAAGCCCAACCTCTGTGAGGCAGCACACGCCTCCCCAGAGGGGAGAAGTCCATGGGGAGCTTCCATCGACTCTGTGAAGACTGTGTACACGGACTGAAGTAACTTCCTGTGCACAGGACATGCTTTGCTCAGACACCTTCCTGGCCAGGTCAGGGACCGAGGCATCTGCACTGGGGTCTGCACTCCAGAGACCAGTCACAGCCAGTGGGCAGGACTGCAGTGTGGGAAAACCGATGAACCTGTTCTATTCTGCTGTTCCTCTCCTAACCTAGCTGTGTGACTTGGAGAAAGTCCCCTGACTCCTCTGAACCCCACTTTCTTTATGTGCAAAATAGAAATAGTAACCCACTTCAGTGGTTTTTTTGAGGATTCAGTTCAATCAAATAAGCATTCCCCTAGCAATTTCAAGCTGCCAGACACTGTGTTGGTTGCAGAGGAAAACAAAGATGGACTAGATAGGTGCTCGAAACTCCAGGCAATTGGGAGAAACGGACATCCGAATTAAGCTTTATTCACGCAGAATGAAATTGCTGAAGAGAGGTGTAGGAGAATGTACTATGGGAACAGAGGAATATGGGATGAGCTCTGATTGGGGAGAAGGTTGAGATTTTTCAGAGGTTGTTGTCAAACAGAATCACAATAGGCAAAGAGGGGATGGAAAGACAAAGATCAAGGAAGGGATGTGAGCCAAGCTATGTAAGCATGAAGAGGGATAGTGTTTGGAGGAATGTCCTGGTTTCGGTAGAACGTAGGATGTGGGAACATACACATACAGTGAAAGGCAAGAAAGATTGCTGTTATATTGTAGCAAGATTTTTTTGGCTTTTAAACTTTTTTATTGTAATCCACAGCAAGAAGTCCATGTTATATCTCTGGTCAGTACATAAATATATACACCTATGTATAGGTAGACCTACCTGAATCAGAAACTTCAAGAGATCATATATCTTGTAGCACATGTGATACACTCTACTTTTTAAAAATAAGTTTTTTAAATGTTTTATTTATTTCTGAGAGAGAGAGAGAGAGAGAGAGAGAGAGACAGTGTGAGCAGGGGAGGGTCAGAGAGAGAGGGAGACACAGAATCTGAAGCAGGTTCCAGGCTCTGAGCTGGCTGTCAGCACAGAGCCTGACGCGGGGCTCGAACCCAAGAACCGTGAGATGATGACCTGAGCTGAAGTCAGACGCTTAACCGACTGAGCCACCCAGGCACCCCTCTAGTTTCTTTTCTATTCTATTTGATTTAATTTTTTAAAGTTTATTTTGAGAGAGAGAGAGAGAGAGAGAGAGAGAGAGAATGAGTGGGGGAGAGGTAGAAAGAGAGGGAGAGAGAGAATTCCAAGCAGGTTCCATGCTTTCAGCATAGAGCCTAACACGGGGCTTGATCTCACGAACTGTGAGATCATGAACTGACCTGAAACCAAGAGTCAGGCACTTAACTGACTGAGCCACCCAGGCGCCCTTTTGATTTCATAATTTTAAGTGACCTATTACATTGATTTCATGACCCACTACTGCCTGTTCTGCAAAGCACTGCTGAGGCAATGGGAAACCATTGAAGATTTTGTAAGAAGGTAGTGACACAACTTCCTTTGGGAAGTGCCTCTTGTGATGGTGTGGGGAGTGGTGAGCAGGCACAGGATAGGAGGCAGTGTGAGCCATCATGCAGCCGTGGTCACTGTCCAGGAGGGAGCACGTGACCAGGGCTGGGATCGATCAATGGGCCCCAGGAAATAGCTTTGAAAGTAGTTGTCCTTAGCAAATGGTTCTGGGGTTGGAAAGTGTAAAGTGCTATTTGTGGCGATGTTGAAATCTCTGGAGGATCAGGGTGGGAGATGATCATTCCCCTGAAGCAGATCTCACAGTGGCTCCCAGCTGTGCACTGGGCCCAGGAAAAACCCCCAACCCTGGCCTGTCATCTCGCTAGGGCTTCCCTCGGACACAGTGAGGACTGGTAGAGAGAATAAGGTAGAAGGCCATCCTCACAGAGATCCCCATCCCCTCCATTCTAAGTGTGTACTCTTCTCTGTTCTTCCACATGAAGAACAGCACATGGGTTTTCAGATCCAGGCCCAGCCCTCTGGCTGCTCCCTGTCTTCCTCAAAGAATAAGACCTGGGGTCCTATTCTCTGTGCTGTCATTATGCTCAGTCCCTGGCCTTGGGCCTCTGGATGGGGCAGACTGAAAAGAACATGTTCTTTAATACCAGATAGCTTTGCTTCTGGACTCAGTTTTACTACTTAGTATCTGTATGATCTTGGGGAAGTCACTTCATTTCTCTGAGCCCCGTTTTCCTTACAGCTAAGATGGGGATGACCCATCCTCTTACCCGTTAATAAGATTAGCTGCTACTGGTTCTCTTCTCTCTCTATTACTTCACTTAGTAAATCTTATTGATACTCATGACTTCAATTAAATTTTTTTACCTAAAGTATAATTCACATGAGTAAAGCTCTCCCATTTTTAGTGTACAGTTCTGTGTTCTGACACATGTGTGTGGTCAAGTAACCACCACCACAATCAAAATATTGATTGATTAAGTTTCATCCACTCCCCAATCCAACCCCTCCTATCATGTTGTGGTCAATTCACCCTGACCCCCACTCCCCACACCACTGATCTGATGTCTGTTACCAAAGATGACTTTTGCCTGTTCTAGAATGTCACATAGATTGAAGTATACGTATGCACTCTGTTATATCTGACTTCTTTCACTAAGCTTAATATTTTTGAGATTCATCCACATTGTTACATGTACCTGTAGCTTGCTTCTTTTTGTTAAAAAGCAGTATTTATGGATATAACATGATTTGTTCATCCATCAATCGCTGCAGATTTGAGCTGTTTCCATTTGGGACTGTTATGAATAAAGCTGCAATGAGCATTATTTTTAAAGTCTTTGTGAGGACAAATGTTTTATTTCTCTTGGGTGAATATCAAGGAGTGCAATTGCTGGGTTGTCTTTTTAACTTTTGAAGAAACTGCCTTACCATTTTCCAAGATGGTTGTACAATTTTACACGTCTGCCAATAATGCACAAGAGTTCTGGTCATTCCACATGCTGGCTAACATTTTGTTTTGTCAGTTTCTTAAAGTTTGGCCCTTCTAGTGAAATGGTGTCTCACTGTGGTCTTCATTTTTCATTTCTTTAATGACTAATGATACCAAACACTTTAATTTTCTTAAATAGTTTGTCAAGTTGGTTCCCATATAACACCCAGTGCTCATCCCAACAAGTGCCCTCCCCCATGCCCATCACCCCCCCTACCCCTCCCCCCCACCCCTATCAGCCCTCAGTTTGTTCTCAGCATTCAGGAGTCTCTCATGGTTTGCCTCTCTCCCTCTCCCCAACTATTTTTCCCCTTCTCCTCCCCCATGGTCCTCTGTTAAGTTCCTCCTAATCCACCTATATGTGCAAACATATGGTATCTGTCCTTCTCTGCCTGACTTATTTCACTCAGCATAACACCCTCGAGTTCCATCCATGTTGCTACACATGGCCAGATTTCATTCTTTCCCATTGCCATGTAGTATTCCATCGTATAGATAAACCACATCTTCTTGATCCATTAGTCCATTGATGGACACTTAGGCTCTTTCCATGTTTTGGCTATTGTTGAGGGCACTTTTTTTTTTTTTTTAAAGTAGGCTTCATAACCAGCACAGAGTCCAACTCAGGGCTTGAACTAACAACCCTGAGATTAAGAGTCAGATGCTTTGCCAATGGAGCCAACCAGGTGCCCTGATACTGAATACTTTCTGTGTACTTATTGGCTGTCTGGATAAGTGTTTTGCGAATTGCCTATTCTAGCCTTTTGCATGGCTGAAATTTTTATTAGCCAGTTTGTTTCTGTCCAAACTCACTTCTGGGTATTCTAAGTATGCCCAGGGTATTCTTGCTTCTGCTTAGATGTTTCAGAGAGACCTCTATTGAACAAAAACGTAAACTCACGACTTTCTCTCTCACTCTTCTTTCACTCTCTAACCTTGGCCTCCCACACTGAATTGTCTTTTAGAAATAACCTCACTACCCACACAGTGGCACAGACCAGAAACATAAGGGTCATTCCTGATATCTCTCCTCCTCTCTTCTCCCGACCCCAACAGCTCCATCTCTTTTCTTCCTGCCTATCCCTTAGCACATCCAGTCTCTCTATCCCCACTATGTCCTATGCCACCATCTCTTACCTGGCTGAGAGCAAGAGCCTCCTTTCTAAGGAATCTTCCTCCATTCAGGCTGTTCTAACATATGACAATTAGTGTCAGACCTTTTTTTTTTATTTAAATCATTTTTTTTTACAAATAGTTTATTGTCAAACTAGTTTCCACATAACACCCAGTGCTCATCCCCACAAGTGCCCTCCTCCATGCCCATCCCCCCTCCCCCCACATCCATCAGTCCTCAGTTTTTGTCAGCATTCAAGGAAGTCTCTCATGGTTTGCCTCTCTCCCTTTCCCCCACCATTTCCCCGCTTCTTCTCCCCCACGGTCCTCCGTTAAGTTCCTCCTAATCCTCCTATACGTGCAAACATATGATATTTCTCTGCCTGACTTATTTCGCTCAGCATAACACCCTCAAGGTCCATCCATGTTGCTACACATGGCCAGATTTCATTGTTTCTCATTGCCATGTAATATTTCATGGTATAGATAAACCACATCTTCTTGATCCATTCGTCCTTTTTAAAACACAGATTTGATCACATTTCTCTCATGTTTAGATTCTTAATGGCTTCTCACAATTTCTAAGATAAAGATAAATTCTTTAATATGATTTATAAATTTTCTTTTAGCTCAGGGCCTTTGCACATGCTATCCCCTCTGTCTGGAACACTGTTTCCTTTTTTTCACCTCACTAACACCTGCTTATTCTTCACATCTCAGTTCAGACATCACTTCCTCAGAGAAGTGTCCCCTGATTCTGAGACCAGATTAAGTCCTATATGCCCTCAGAGAACTCTATAATTTTCTTACTTAGCACTTCTCAGCTTATAAATTTATATGGCATTTTAATTTGCTAGTTAATGTCATTTTAAGTTTAAGAATAATTTAAGTTATCAGGGCACTTGAGTGGCTCAGTTGGTTAAGTGCTTGACTCTTAATTTTGGCTCAAGTCATGATCTCACAGTTTGTGATTTTGAGCCCTGCATGAGCTCAAATAATATATTATTATTATTAACTCATATGTGAAATCACCAACATAACACAATTCACATCTCATAGCTTGTACATGTGTATGAACTTCATTCTTACAAAGCAATGGAAATGCTGCACAAAACAAACTCCAGTGTTTTTATTTCACTTTTTGACATGCTCACATTCTGCCCACATGTTCTACCTTTGGGTTGCTGATGAATAAAGCAGGTCTGAAAGGAAAAAGGGCTATAGGTCACCCCCTCCTTCTATGGACCATTGTCAGTCCAAGTATTGGTTCATATAGGGGTGTAACAACAGTTGGAAAGGATATTATAGCCTCTCTTGGTCATTTGTGTGTTCTCAAATGTTACTGCCTTCTTTCTGTGTACAGTGTAAGTTCTGGTTTGAATGGAAAACATGGACTCTCAGGTCTTTGGGTGGCCCTGCTAATCTGTCATGAACCTAACATCCCTTCCTAGGGCTCCACCCATAGCGTAGATACCAGAATTCTGTTCTCCCAGGGTATTGAAAAGGCTGAATGGGAATGGGGCGGCAAGGAATGGCAGACAGTCATATATCTCCTCTATGTGTATGCTCCATTGTCACACTGGACTTCAGTTAGAAAACACAGATTTCAAGCTATTATCATTAAGGACTTCAGGATGGGGGCAGCAGAGCATTATACTTAGTGCAAGGCTCAAGCACAGGACCCTGTGACTGCACAGGTCACACTCTAATGAAGGTAGCTCTTCCTAACATATATAGTGCTCAATAAATATGCATTGCATGAATGAATGAAGGGTTGTCATTTGATACAAGAGACAGTTATTTTGGTTTTGATAAGAATTAAGTATCTCCCTCTTCTATTACCTTGGAGAGTCAAGGTAAACTTCAGATGGGCACCACTGTCTGGAATTCCCTGTCTTGGGGAGAGATACATCCTCTAATATTTCAAGTGGAATAAGAGAGAAGGGAGTGAGGGAGCAGAGAAAGCCTGATGAATCTTGCCTGTCAATTAATCACTGCACTTTGCACGTACAGCATGTAACATCTTGTAGCCTGCGCTCTTATGACATGGCCTAAGTGTGAATTAAGCTTCACAGCTCGCTGCCTTCATCCACTTCCTCCTCCGCCTTTCAGCCTCCACCCTGGCTCCGAGAGAGAGCTGAAGGTGCTCTTTCATTGCAGAGGACCCCTCGGACCTATCCTGGAGGGGATGGGGAGCCCAGCAGCTCAGCCAAGGTTAGACCCACAGCCTGCTGGGGGATGCTCAAATTCCTTGTCTCAGGCCTTGACTTCTGGTCCACAGTTTGGCATGTGCAGGAAGATCTCTGATAATTGTAAAGCCCAAGAGGTAGAGACCTCAGCTCAAGATCTGGCTTTACTCTACACACTTGGTTGTGTGACTTAAGCAAATGATGTTTCTTCCTGGGCCTTGTTTTCTCCTTTGCCAAATGAGAAAATGAACTACATAAGTGATCTACAAACAGTTCCCCGAACCTGCAATGTCTCAAAAATTTCACTGGTTAGAAGAAGGGAGAGTCTCCCCAACTTCAGTCAGTGGTAACAACAACAACAACAACAACAACAATAATGGCAGACACTTACAGAGTACTTACTACTCCAGGTGTTAAGTGCCTTATGTGCATTAACTCACTTAGTCATCACAATATCCCTATAAGATGGATTTTACCCATTTTCAGATAAGGAAACTGAAGAGCTAAATTAAATGCCTTGCTCACAGCCACACAGCTAGTAAATGACAGAACAGGGATTTGAACCCTGGCCTTAGAGTATACCTACTTAGCCACACTCTTCTCATTTTATCTAACTACCTGCCCATCCATCCATCCATCCATCCACCAATCCATCCACCCATTCATCTGATTTCCATGTAAGAGTTTATATGATAAAAAGGATTTTGCTGAAAAAATATTTAAAAAATAATAAAAATTTGAAAACTACTGAATATCACCATTGAAACTGGAGAAGCCCTAAGGGGTGGGGTGCTTCCCACTTCCTGGGTCATTCTTAGAGAAGTTTCTGTGGGTTGGAGGTGAGGAAGAGTTGGCAGCAATCAAAAACAGAGAATATTTTAAAACAATTTGTCAAATGTGACACCCACAGCTTGTGTGTAGACAGATGCTATGGAAGAAAGCTCAGGCAGTTTGGATCTGGCCTCCCCCCCTCCTTCCTTCTTTTTTATCCCCCCTCTCCTCCAGGGAAAACAGAGCTGGAAGGGGGCTAGAGACTGACTTGTATAATGAGACTTCAGAGGGCTGAACTCAGACCAGTGGGAGAAAGGGAAAGGAAGGAAGATCACAGTCCAATAGAAGAAATATCTTCCTAGCCATTTTGCCATCCTAAAATTAGATAACCATCTTGTGATGCAGGGACATGTTTGTTGTGGAAAATTTGGGCTGAGCCTTGTGACCAGGAATGATGTGGTGGGGATCCTTGCATTTGGGTGTAAGGGTATGCTAAAGTAGGTGAGCTCCCAGGTCCTCTCTCCTAGATCCAGTGACTCCACCTCCACCTCCTCCCTCCACTGTGGGACTCTTGAGGTCCAGAGAAGGGCAGACCCTGGCCCCAGTTCTGGTAGCTTATTAGGAGCAGAGAGAACAGATCAGAACCAGTAACCAGGGTTCTAGGCCTGCAGCTCCAGGTCGAAGCTTTCTCAAGTATTCTCTCTCTTTTTTTTAAAGTTTATTTATTTTTGAGAGAGAGAGCAAGAGCAAGCACACAAGTAGGGGAAGAGCAGAGAGAAAGGGGGTCAGAGGATCTGAAGGAGGCTCCAGGCTCTGAGCTGTCAACGCAGAGCCCGACACGGGGCTCAAACCCACGAACCGTGAATCATGACCTGAGCTGAAGTTGGACACTTAACCGACTGAACCACAGAGGCGCCCCTCAAGTATCCTCAATGACACTCCACAGAGTCCCCCTCAAAGAAGGATGAAACTTCTTTCTATGCCCTTCTCTATAGACCTTTCTGGATTGTCTCAATGTGTTTGTCATAGAGGCTATGACCATCTCCAAATTTAAGACAGTCCATTTACTGGAGCTAGAGATGGGGAATAAAAAGGGAGGGGTGTTTTTACCTTCAGTTGAGACCACAGCTTTGGTTTACTGCCCAAACAATTTGTTCACTACTTTCCAGTTTATATAGAACATTCATAGACATGAGTTCAGGGGATACCAACATTGACCCATTTCACAGATGAGGATGGGAAGCTCAGAGACAGTGACTCACCCATGTGCCATGACCAGCGGGGTAAGATCAGTCTTCTGACTCTAGTGGCCACTCCTAAATGCTAAAAAGTATTAACCATTTACTCTATGCCTGATACTGTGCTACCACAAACCCATGATATCCATTGCATAGAGATTCAGATCAGTTAGATAACTTCCCCAAGGTCACATTGGTGGGAAAGGGAAGAATGAGGGTTCACACCCACATCTGCCTTTTCCAGAACCTATGTTCTTTTCCATGACTCTATTTCATTCTTAAATCCAGACAAGCCCCAAGAAAATGGTATCTTTGGAGAACAGGGTATGAGGGGTTTTCAAGCTAGAAAGTTTGGGAGGCCTTCAGAATGTCTCAGAACATGACAAGACAAGCATAAGCCATCAGGTGAGTGATTAGGGATGAATAGAGCTTCCTTAGCCCAAAGACTGATTGCAAGAAGGCCTCAGAAACCTCTTCTGAGGCCCATATAATGGACTGCATCTCCTCAACTGAACTTTGCTATGTGAGATGTGGAAAAAGTCACCTCTCAGGCTGCATTTAAGGGAGGCTCTGGCTGAAAAAACCCAAAATAGCCATGTCTGAAGGAGGACTTCTGGCTCTGTTATTTACTAGCCTTGGGCAAGTCACTATTTCTTTGTGCCCCTGTTCCCTTTCCTGTAAAATGGGGTTAATAAAAATATTCCATAGGCATTTTGTGAGGACTAAATGAGATTGTGCATCTGTGAAAGTACTTTATACATAATATAGTGTTAATCACTTAGTAATAAAGCTGATTTTTATTGGATACATGCTCTGTGCCAGACATTGTTATAAGTACTTTACTGTTTTATTTAATTTAGTTACACACACAAGTGTAAAGTCCTTGCTGATCAACACTCCCCCAAAGTATTCTCTCCACGTTGGATGTCCTAACACGTGGTGCAAAGGAAAGGGGTAGGGGCTTAGAATGGGACACTTGGGTTCTAGTCGTGCTTCTGCCTTGATTGGTTGTGTAACTTCAAAAAAACTACCCGCCCTCTCTGAGCCTCATTTGCCACATCTGAAAAACATGCATATCCTGCTTACCACTCACTGAGAATCAAATAAAATGAATACGTGTGATTGTACAGCACACACATTATTTATTTATCCTTAAAATAACCTATGATACAGTTTTGGTTATTATTTCCACTTTAGAGTTGAGGAAACCAAGGCCCAGAGATACTTAAAAGCATAAAGTGAAGTACAAATGTTGGCTACAATTATTATCACTTTTATCATACAACAATAAGGCAACACCTGTGAAAACAGATCCAAAAGGTCACAAGAAGAGGTCATATTTACTTTAATTCCCTCTCGGCTGGTAGCCTAATATATTTCTAGTCCTGGCAACAGAATAGATAATAGTATGTGAGAGCCAGGAGAACTTCTCCTTGTCAGTGGGGCTTAGTTGCTCTTCTGCCCAGAGGCAGAGGGTTGGATGAAATGATCCTGAATGCCCTGTCCAGTTGTTTAGAATCCATCAAATCTTCTGGACAAGAACAATACTGCCACTTCCTCCCCACATCTCCACCCCCCCCCCACCTGCCCAGAGTGAGGTGTGAAATCTGTGGGCCTTCTGTGCTAACAGGAGAGGATTTCTCATCAGGGTGATAGAGCTTGTGGGCAGCTGTGACAACACCCTCTGTTCTTGTCAGGTAGGTGGGGAAGGAGAGAGGTATTAAATTTGTACCCTGGGCCAGAAAAACCAAATGCCTTGCCATTCCTGCAATGAGTATTGATCATCAAAGGCCTCATCAATATCCCTTCTGCTCCCATAAAACTGCCCTAGAATTATGACCTTACAAATGTATATTTCAAAGTTAAGAGGAAATCTAGAAATGACTTTGTCCTACAGTCTGTTTTTAAATATTTTTATTGTTGATTATATATACATGTAGAAAAGTACATGCACACACACAATTTAACCAAGGTCCCATCATGTCATTTTATTTTATTAAAAATTTTTTAACGTTTATTCATTTTTGAGAGACAGAGAGAGCCAGAGCATGAGTGGGGGAGGGGCAGAGAGAGAGGGAGACACAGAATCTGAAGCAGGCTTCAGGCTCTGAGCTGACAACACAGAGGGGTTCGATGTGGGGTTCGAGCCCATGAACTACAAGATCATGATGTGAGCCAAAGTTGGATGCCTAACTGATTAAGTTACTCAGATGCCCCTCACCATGTCATTTTAAAAGAGAAACATCTTTTTTAGGAATTCTTCCATACAAGTAAGCATAATTGCTTATTATCTTCTCCCCAACTACACTTCTTCTTTCATTAAATATATTATTTGAACATCCATTGTGCAGATTAGTGCAGATGTGGGGTGGGTGCCCAGATTTATAAGGCACTAATTTTTGCCCTCCACAAGATTGCAGTCCAGGAGGAGAAGACACCTATACAGATAGCTATATAACAGAGTAGTGAATGCCAGAAAGAGACACATAGATAAGGTGCTTTGAGAATCTAAAGAAAGAAGAGGATGGAAGATACTCATAGCATAAATGGCATTTTTACTGAGCTTTGCTGGGACAGGATTTAGACAAGCAGGGATTCAGAGTGAAGCCATTTTAGCCAGAATAGAAAGTACAAGAAAAACAGGAGAGTGCTGTTGGACTTGGAGAGGGGTAAATGGTCCAGTTTGACTGGAACCTAACATTTATTAGGAGAAGTGATGGAACATAAGCTAGAATGCAGTGGCAGAGAAAGAACAGCCCAAGCACTAGGGAGAAAACACATGGCATGGCTCAGGGAAGGGTAATCCCAAGCTCACTCTTAGGCCTGTCTCGTCCAAGGTTCCTCACTTCTCACAATGTATGGGAGATGAGCCTGTGCATTAGGGTCTGAAGACAAAGTCCCAGCTGCAACTGTCCCATCTATCAACCATCCTCTTCAGAAAAAGTCACAATGTCCTTGGGCCTCAAATTTTGTGTCCTAAGAGCTGAATCATAATCCTGTCCCTGCCTTCCTCAGAGAGTGGCTGTGAGGATCAAATGATAATGCATATGAAAAAATCTCGCAACCTGGAAAACGCCACACAAATGTAAGGCATTATTTTTATTTCCCTCTAGCCCAGGAGTCCTCCACATTTAGAGTACATCAGAATCACCCGAGTACTTGTTAATGTAGTTTTTTTGGCTTCTGACCAGTTAAAAATTTTTGTTTTCTGGCCAGTTTTTAAAGGACAGAAGGCAAAAATTAGGGCTGCACTTGCCCTAGAAAATTGTTATATTCTAATATAAACGTATATTTGAAACCAATTTCAGACATTGGAAAACTATTAGCACAGGCTTATAATTCTTTTTTTTTTGTTTTGTTTTTGTTTTTGTTTTTTTATTTCTACGATAGAGAGACAGCGTGAACAGGGGAGGGTCAGAGAGAGAGGGAGACACAGACTCTGAAACAGGCTCCAGGCTCTGAGCTGACAGTCAGCACAGAGCCCGACGCGGGGCTCGAGCCCACGAACCGCGAGATCATGACCTAAGCGAAAGTCGGACGCTTAACTGAGTAAGCCACCCAGGCGCCCCGTGCACAGGCTTATAATTTTTGAGACAAGGAAAACAAACTAGGTGAGCTCTACAATCACCTTGGCTCACTGCCTAGAGAAACTTTCAAGAATGTAGGGCAGGAAGAGGGAGCCAAAGCGAAATATGATGGTCTTTCTGAGTTGAGGACACAGAGGTTGGAGGAGGCTGGGATGGCTAGAATTTGTAGGGCAAAGTACTAGAGAAGAGGGAGTTACATAAAGAAAGAGCTCCAGGAATCTGCAGATAGCCTTCCTTGAGTCTGTTGTTGAACACTAAGCCATACATACAGAGGGTGAAACTTTATGTGACTGAGTAAATAATGACTGTGGGGGTTTAAGGTGAAAAATTTCAGGGCTCAGACAGACTGAAAAATATTAGAGCTCTGAACAGCCAGACTGCAAAGGCCTTGATGGTGTTCAATCAGATGACAGAATGATCACACCATAGTAGTAAGGATAAATTAGACAAGAGTAACAAGTCTTGAAAGGACTGAGTGGATCCACAAGTAACAACTACCTGCAAAAGCAAAGTCCAACATTGTTGAAAGAAAAACAATAAAATTCAGCACTCAATAAACTCACATTCAAACTGTCCAGCATAGAATGAAAAATTACTAGATATGTGAAGAGGCAGGAAAATAAGACCCCAAACTACAAGAAAACATAATGAGATGAGAAATGGAATATATAAAAAAGAGCTAAATGGAACTTCTAAAAGTTAAAACTACCTAAACTGATGCACAGACAGAAAAAACACACACAAAAAAATGAGGTTCACCAATCTGTGGGTCAACATTGATCAGGTTAGATAGTTTCTGTTGCTGTGTCTTTAAGTTTACTTATTTAAAAAATCCTGTTAATGCTCCCCTGTAAAACTTTCATTTCAGACATTATATTTTTACCTTTGGAAGTTCCACTTAATTTTTTTATGTTTCCCACTTCCCTCCTCATTGTGTTCATGTACTTCTTTAAATACTTACACATATTTATTTATAGGAGGATTAGGAGGAACTTAATGGAGGACCATGGGGGAGAAGAAGGGGGGAAATAGTGGGGAAGAGGGAGAGAGGCAAACCATGAGAGACTCTTGAAAGCTGAGAACAAACTGAGGACTCATGGGTGTGGGGGGGGAGGGGGGAGATGGGCATGGAGGAGGGCACTTGTGAGGATGAGCACTGGGCTTTATATGGAAACCAACTTGACAATAAACTATTTGTAAAAAAAAAAGCCTCTCAGGAGTAATCAGACTAGATATTTTCTCTAGATAACACCACAGTCTTTCTCTCACCTCTCCAACCATATTCCACCCTTTAGCTCTTTGAAAAAAGCTTCTTATCCCTTCTGCCTGTTCATTCTATCTCCAAGTATGCCTCATCTCTGCCCTATCATCTCTCTCTTTCTCTAGCTCTTCAACAAGTAGTGCATACACCTGGCTATTTAATTGTAGCTGGGAAATCTGGTTATATGCTTTAAACCGATCTTTGTCTATTGGTTTTCTCCATTCATCCTTTTCTTTTCTTCTTTTTGACTTTTTTATGTATTTTTATTTTCTATCATTCGCCTTCCCTCCTCCGTCTTTTCTCATTACTTTTTAGTTTTCCCTCTTGGTTAGCGTGATTGTTGGATTTGTTTGTACGTTTGTGTCCCTCTGTTCCCTGTGTGTTTGTCTGTATGTTTTCTTCTCCAGGGCTACCTCAAGAAACAAGCCAAAGTACACATGGTGGAGAGTCCCAAATACCACTATGAGTAGGAAAAAAAAAATTTTTTTTTAACTGGAAAAAAATACACATATTTATGACAGCTATTTTATTTAAAAATTTTATATTATTTATTTATATTATTTATAATATAATATATATATTATTTGTATTATTATTATATTAAGAGACAGAGAGAAACAGAGTGTGAGTTGGGGAGGGGCAGAGAGAGAAGGAGACATAGAATCTGAAGCAGGCTCCAGGCTCCGAGCTGTCAGCGCAGAATCTGATGCGGGGCTTGAACTCACCGACCATGAGATCAGGACCTGAGCTGAAGTTGGACACTAAACCAACTGAACCACCCCGGCGCCCCTTTATGACAGCTGTTTTAAAATCTTTGTCTGCTCATTTCACCTCTCTTTCATTTCACACCTTATTTCTATTGCTTTTTCTTCTCCTCAGATTATAACAATGATAAGAATAATCACTGACTTATTATCAGAAAATGTAAGCCAGAAAACACTAGAACACTACCTTTAAGTGCTGAAAGAAATCAAAGTCAAAACTCTGTATCCATGAGAAAGAAATTCTTAACAACTGAGGAGACATAAATACTTTGTCTCCCCTCCCCCCAAAAAAAACCCAAACATAGCAGCATGTGTCACCTACAGACATGAGTATGAGACATGTTAAAGTTCTTCAGGTGGAAGGATAATGATACCAAATGGAAACTTGGATCTATAAAGAAATGCAAGTGGCCAATATGGTATATATATGAGTAAATAAAAAAGATAACTAAAATTAAAAAAAATTTTAAATATAATTGACTTCTTATGTCAAAATGACAACAATGTATTGTGGAAGTTATAATAAATATAGAAATAAAATTATGACAATAATGGCACAGAGAGTGAGAGGAATGGAAATAAACTGTTGTAATGTTTTACATTATATGTAAAATACAATATTTGTACCTAATGAGAATTTAACAACAAATATTGTAAACTCTAGAGCAATGACTAAATAAATAAACAAGTAGGTAGTGTAAATAAGTCACTAGTGGAGATGAAATGGACCAGAAAATATTCAAGCTAAAAGATGGCAGAAAAAAGGTGAAAAAGAACAAGTAACAAATGAAACAAATAATAAAATAGCAAGACAGTAGATTTAAATCCAACCATATTGGTAATTAAATTAAATGTAAATGATCTATGCACTCCAATTAAAAGACAGATTGTCAGGATGGATTTTTAAAAAGCCAGTCCAACGAAATGTTATCTACAAGAAAAAAATACTTTAAATTTGAAGACACTGATAGATTAAAAGTAAAAGAATGGGGAGGAAATTAACATGCTGTATTGATTTTCTGTGGCTATTGTAACAGGTTATTACAAATATAATGGCTTAAGCCATCCAAATTTATTATCTTACAGTTCTGTAAGTTAGGCATTTAATATGGGTCTTACTAGGCTAAAATCAAGATGTCAACAAGGCTGCATTCCTTTCTGAAAGCTCTAGAGGAGAATTACCTTGCCTTTTCCATCTTCTAGAGACCACTCACATTTCTTAGTTAATGGTGCCTTCCTCCATCTTCAAAGCAAGCAAAGCAGGTCTAGTCCTTCTCACAGCATACTATCCTGACCATTCTTTTCTAGTCACATCTCCCTGTGACCACAACCACAAATGGTTCTCTGTCTTTAAGGAATCATGTGGTTATGTTGGGCATAGGTGTGTCCAGAACAAAATCCAAAACAATCTCTTCACTCTCAGCGTCCTTAATTTTAATGGCATCTGCAAAGTCTCTGTTGTAGTGTAGAGTAACTTATGTTTGCAGGTTCCTGGGACAGTATATGGACATTTTTGGAAGCCATTTTTGTGCCCACCACACATGCAAACATTAATAATGAGAAAGTTGGAGTGGCTATCAGACAACTGCACACGAGCATTCATCAAAATAGACCATAAATTAGACCACATAAAAGTTCACAAAATTTCAGTAAATTTTAAAAGATTGAAATCCTATGGATATATTCTCTGACCATAAAGGAATTAAGTTAGAAATGAGTAATAGAAAGATCTGAAGATATGAGGAGAAATTTTAAAATGTTTTGCACTGAATAAATATGAGAAACTTAGGATACAAAATAGTGCTTGGTGAGAACTTTAGAGCTTTAACTACTTACACTAAAAAGGAAGAAAGGTTTAAAGTCAATAATCTAAGCTTTCATCTTAAGAAGCTAGTTTTAAAAAAGCAAATGGAAACAAAAGTAAGTAGAAAAAAACAAAAAAGAAAGATAAGAGAGCAAATCAATGAAATAGCAAATGGACAAACAATAAAGAAAAACCAATGACACCAAAAACTGGTTATATGAAAATATAAAAATGGGTAAATATCTAGCCAGACTGACTTTTAAAAATACTTAAATTATCAATATCAGGAATGAAACAGGAGACATCACTACACCGCCTACAGACATTAAAAGGCTAACAGGAACATACTATAAACAACTTAGTGCCAACAAGTTTGACAACTCAGATGAAACTCAGATGAAATTGATACATTCTTGAAAGACACTTGTATTCATTTCCTATTGCTGCTGTTAGATTATGACAAACATAGTGACTTAAAGCAACACAAATGTATTATCTTACGGTTCCAGAAGTCAGAAGTCCAAAATACATTTCACCTGGCTAAAATAAAGGTATTGGTGGGATTGCATTCTTTCTAGAGGCTCTGGAGGAGAATCTGTTTGCCTCCCTTTTCTAGCTTCTATATGGCACCTGCATTTTCTAGATTCTTCTCCCCAGGTAGCATTTGCCCCATATGACATCTGCTTCTGTTGTCACATCTCCTTTCTGATACTCTCACAGCCCTGTTACAAAGACTCTTGTGATTACATTGGACCCATCCAGATAATCCAGGTTAATCTTTCTATTTCAAGATTCTTAACTTAATCACATATTTAAGGTTGCTTTGGCTATGGAAGGTAACACATTCACAGGTTTTGGGGACTAAGATGCAAACATCTTTGGGTGTCTATTCTCCCTACTAGAGACATAAATTAGCAAAATGGATACACAAAGAAATATATTGGTTGAATAGCCCCATATCTATTAAAGAATTTGAATTTGTACTTTAAAATCTACTCACATAAAACATTCCCAGTTGGAATGGCTTCAAAAATGAATTATGTCAAGGGCGCCTGGGTGGCTTAGTCAGTTGAGCGTCCGACTTTCGCTTCGGTCATGATCTTGCGGTTCGTGGGTTCAAGCCCCGCGTCGGGCTCTGTGCTGACTGCCGGCTCAGAGCCTGGAGCCTGTTTCGGAGTCTGTGTCTCCCTCTCTCTCTGACCCTCCCCTGCTCATGCTGTCTCTCTCTCTCTCTCTCCTAGAAATAAAATAAAAATATTTAAAAAAAATGAATTATGTCAAACATTTAAGGAAGAAATAAACTTTGACTCTTCATAACAAACATTAAAATTAACCTGAAATAGATCACAGACCTAAACATAAAAGCAAAAATGATAAAGCTTCTAGAAGAAAATACAAAAAAACCATGTTTTTGGCCTTGAGACAGGCAAAAAGAAAATTTTAGGTAGGACACAAAAGGAAGGACTATAAAAGAAAAAATTATGTTTTTCTTCATCAAAATAAAAACTTTTGCTCTTCAAAAGACAATGTTAAGGGGGCGCCTGGGTGGCTTAGTCGGTTAAGCATCCGACTTTCGCTTGGGTCATGATCTTGCGGTTCGTGGGTTCGAGCCCCGCGTCGGGCTCTGTGCTGACTGCCGGCTCAGAGCCTGGAGCCTGTTTCAGAGTCTGTGTCTCCCTCTCTCTCTGACCCTCCCCTGCTCACGCTCTCTCTCTCTCTCTCTCTCTCTCCTAGAAATAAATAAAACATTAAAATAAAAAAAAACAAAAAAAACAAAAGACAATGTTAAGAAAATGAAAAGGCAAGACACTGACTAGGGAAAATATTTGTAATATACACCTCTGACTGAGACTGCTTTCCAGAATATATAAAGAACTCTTACAACTCAATACAGAAGAGAAACAGTTCAATAGAAAGAGGGTGCAGAGAAGATAGATAATGGCTAATAAGCACATGAGAGGATGCTCAACAACATTAGTCATTTATTAAAGCCATTTTAAAGCTACTACTCACTCAAAGTGATAAAATTTAAAAAGGCTAAAATTACCAAGTGTTAGTGAGGATGTAAAAACACCTGAACCTCTCATACATTGCTGGTGAAAAGAAAAAAAGTAGTACAACCACTTTGGAAAACAATTTTAGTTTCTTATTAAGTGAAATATATATTTAGTACATGACTCAGCAATTCCAATTCTAGATTTTTTCCACCCAATAAAACATATGGTCACACAAAGACAGCTTTATTCAAAATAACCAAACCCTGGAAACAACCAAAATGTCTATTTTTCAGGTGAATAGATAAATTATGGTTTATCTATATCATATGTAAGGCCAGTCAGAAATAAGAAGGAACACACTATTGATACCATAATAGAATAGATGAGCTTCAAAAGCATTATGCTGAGCAAAAACAAAAACAAAAAACAAAAACCCCCCACAAAAACCACACACAAAAGAGTATATACTTTATGATTGCCATTTACAAGAAATTCTAGAACAGGCAAAACTGCTCTATCTTGGTAAAAAGCAGATGAATGGTAGGCTGGCACTGAGGATAAGAGCAACTAACTACAAAGGGGCATGAAGTTACTTTTTAAAGTGATGGAAATTTGGATTACGTGGGTGTATATGTTTGTCAAAACTCATTGAACTGTGCACTCAAAGTGGGTGCACATTACTACATATAGGCTTACATGTAACTCAATAAAGTCAACTTTTTAAAATAAATACTAAGGAATGGATATACTTGGACCCCATTCCTAGTGATTCCAACACAGCAGGACTAACGTGGGGCCCAGAAATCTGCATTTCAAACAAGCCCTATGGATAATTATGCTGCAGGCTGCTTTACTTATAGAAATAGTAGTGTCTCAATGAGCACCCAACTCATGAAGAACTAGTCAACCAGGCAAGCAAAGAAAATTCAGAAAAAAAGTGTTTCCGTTTTTGTGTACCTCCGTCTTATCCCTCAACCCCCATTCTTTAGCTGGAATACTGATCACTACCAAAGGATCTTCCCTGGTACTCTCTTCTCCCAACTGTTGGCTCAGCTGTGGATAAGCTTCCTTCCTTCATTTTTTACAAAAGGAAATTTCCTAGGAAAATAAATGGGAGGAAAGCAAAATAAAAACACACTGCAGGTGCAGAGAAACCAATACATTTGCAGAGCGCATATCCTTTCCCCTAAGGTCATTCAAGTTTGGCACCAGATGGGCTTGTCTGGCCCAGCTCTTTGGACACATGGTATTCACAGACAGGCCTACCTTGGGGGAACAATGATCTGTGTGGACAGTAGAGCGGTGCAGTAACAGATATGCTAAGAGCACTTACAGTCCAGAGGAAAAGGTCATTTCTCTGTCAAATTAGATTAAACTAAAGGGCTCTATTTCCATTCCTGAGTCTTTTCCTGCTGTCTCACATATCTTCTCCATCTTCTGCCCCATTCCCCTGTTCTGTCTACCTGTTGAAATCTTTCCCATCCTTCATAGCTTAGCTGAATGACACCTCTTCCTGATCAGATCACCATAGTCAAACACAATCTCTCCCTCTCCTGAGCTCCTACGGCACTTGGCTTGAAGAGCTCTCACAGAAAATTTGATTTATATTTTAGTTATTCATGTGCACATCATATCTATTGTATTAGATTATAATCTCCTTGATTATAGAAACCATAATCTATTATCTACGTTAGGTATAGCTGGCATAGTTCTAGTACATTAGTTAGCAATTAGTGGGTGTTTTATGTACATTTGTTGTAGGAATTTATGAATGATTCAGTCCATGTTGATTCATGTCTCTGATCTTTTGCTTATTCTGTTCCTCCCTTTCTGGAAAATCCTTTCCACTTCAAGTGTTACTTTCTCCAAGAAGTCTTCCCAGACACTCCAAGCTGTTGGCTCCTGTCGCACTCTGGGCATATCTCTGTCTTCTAACATACAACCACCACCACATATCAAAATTAAATATTTGCTACCTGTTTCACCTACTTAACTATAAGCTTCAAGAAGCCAAAGATTCTGTCCTAGTTATCTTGATCTTACCATCACCTAACTCAGCGTTTGTTAGGAGAATGCACTTCATAAATGTTTTTTCTTTTTTTTAAAGTTTATTCATTCATTTTGAGAGAGAGAAAAAGAGAGAGAGCGCCAGTGTGTGTGTGGGGGGGAGAGAATCCCAAGCATGCTCCACACTGTCAGCACAAAGCCCAACGTGGGGCTCGATCTCATGAACCATGAGATCATGACCTGAGCCAAAATCAAGAGTCAGCCGCTCAACTGACTGAGCCACCCTGGCTCCATAATTGTTTTTCAAACAAAATGATCTCTTCAGAAGTTTCTGGAAGCATGAGCCTATGACACACAGGGTCTGGTATATTTAATTCACGTTCATATTAGAGAAGCCAAAACTGTCCTGAGGTCTCATTCTGAGAGAAAACCCAGCATCAACATACTTCTCATCCTAAGTTTCCTCTTTGCCGAATGAAGAAGGACTAGATGTCTCTAGGGTCCCTTATCGTTCTACAACCCTTGTGTTTCAGGAAATTCCCCAAGAGAATAGATTGTTTTGTACAAAAGAGGCAAGTGTGGCTTCTCCTCAGAAGGTCTTTTTCAAAAAATTTAAAAATATTTTTACATTTATTTATTTTGAGAGACAGAGAGAGAGAGAGAGAGAGAGAGAGAGAGAGGGAATGAGCAGGGAAGGGGCAGAGAGGAGGGATAATCCCTAGCAGGCTCGCGGCTCTCAGCGCAGAGCCCAAAGTAGGGTTCGATCTCACGAGCTGTGAGATCATGACCTGAGCGAAATCAAGAGTCAGGGCTTAGCCTACTGAGCCACCCATGCACCCCAGAGGATGGCCCCTAACCTCTGGGGTGGCTGGACATAGGAAAAAGAAATCATTACCTCTCAGAGTCCCACGACTTCCTCGTTTTAAATACATTTCTCTCTCCTTTTGCCACCTTCTCTCTCCCCCGTCCCCCAACATTCTCCCTCCCAGACTCTCTCTTCTTTCCCTCTTTCCTTATCTGCTTCTCTTCTACCCGTCGCACCGCACTCTCCCAGTACAGGTGCATCCAGCTCACCCGCTTTCCTTTTCTCGCCTGATTTATCTATCTCTAGTCTCTTTCCTTTATCCTGCCCCCGCACCTCCCCCCCCCCACTCCCTCACTCGTCCCCCTTTTCTTCCGTCAGCCCTGCAGGAGGCCGAGACTCCTCACGAAGCCCGGAGGTGGGAGGCTGGGTGGGTGGGCCCTGGCGCCGCGGTCCCGCCCCTCGGTGCGTGTGTGAATGTCTGTGTGGCCGTGACGCGGCGCCGGCGGCTGGGAGGGAGGCTGGGCCCGCTAGAGAGGGAGGCGAGCGGATCGCTGGGGCTGCTCGGCTCCTGCGCGCCCTCGCGCTCCCCGCCGCCCGCCGAGGCGCAGGCAGGGCGCAGGCGGCGGCGGGCGGCATGGAGAGCCTGCTGGAGAACCCGGTGCGTGCCGTGCTCTACCTCAAGGAGCTTACGGCCATCGTGCAGAACCAGCAGAGCCTCATCCACACCCAGCGCCAGCGCATCGACGAGCTGGAGCGGCGGCTGGACGAGCTAAGCGCCGAGAACCGCAGCCTGTGGGAGCACCAGCAGCTGCTGCAAGCCCAGCCTCCGCCCGGGCTCGTCCCTCCGTCGCCGGCCCCGCTGCCCGCCACCCCGGCCACAGCCGCCGCCGCCGCCGCCGCTGGGGCCCAGGAGCCGCTCCAGAACCACGGACAGCTCTCGCCCGCCGCGCCACAGCCTGCTCCGGAGCAGCCGCCGCTTCAGCACCACGGACAGCTCCTGGCGCAGCCCCAGCCGGGCCCCAGCAGCAGGGCTCACGCACCCCAGTCGCCCCACCAGCACCCAGTGGCGCCCGGGGCCGTCGCCGACAAGGAGAAGGAGCGTCCCCCGAGTTGCTGCACTGCCGCTGGAACCCTCCTTCAGCACAAATCCCCCGCTGCCCTCGGCAAGGGCGTCCTGAGCAGGAGACCCGAGTGAGTGGGGAAGAAGGGATGGGGACTGTTGTGACAGAAAGGGAAGCAAATGGGTAAAAGCAGGAGATAAGGGAGAAAACAGGTGCACCTAAGAGTCTGAAGGACTAGGGTAACCTAAAGTGAAGAGATGAGAAGAGGCTTGGAGGTAGAAGTGTGTCAAGGAGATTTGGGGGGAAAGAGGAATTGATATCAGTGTTTGAAAGGGTTCAGGGGATGTTGGAGCAAAAGAGAGCATCCAGACCATTCCTGGGGGCAAAGGAGGAAAGAAATGGGTTTTAAGGGATTGGGGATATCGGAAACTGGCAGGTTTTAAAGGAGACAAGATTGGAAGGAAGTTGTGGTGAAAATTAAACTGAAGAAAAAAGAACAGTTGAATTTTTTAAGTTAGGAAAAATTTGGAAGGGAGTTTGGGCAGTAAAATTATTTGCATGGAGAGTGAGATATGAAGAAGGCAGAGGCTTGGCAAAGAGGCATGTTAAGAGCTTTAAAAGGGCTAGGGTCCAGGCAGAGTAGAATTGGGGTCTGAGAAAATTAAGGAGGCAGGGGATATGGTTGAAAAGTAGGTATGATGTGAGAAAGGCAGGGGAGCTGGGGACAGAGGAAGATAAAGGATGGGAGAAAGCATTTCCCAGAGGAACGAGTCTAGCTCTTTAACTGATGCAGTGGGAATCAAAGCCAGGAGTGGCTCTTTGGGGAAGCTTACTCTGCTCTGACCCGAGTGGGCATCTTTCTTCTGAATCCCCATGGAACTAAAGGGGCACAAAGACACATCCCACCAAGCCAGTAGAGGACTCTTATAGCTTGAGGACTCAATCTGGCTACAGCTTTTTCTTCTAACTCAAAGAGGATTTCTGTGCAGGGTGGTTGACAATTGTGGAAAGGGAACAATGATGAAAGAGATAGTTGGCAAAAGGAATTGTTGGTATTTGAATGTTTAAATCTCTCGTTTATGGCTGGTGACTGCAAATCCTATTTCCACTTGGTTATCTGGTGAGAATAGGAATACCTCATGTTGGGTGCTGAGAGAGATATACTCATTAACCCCAGGGAGGGAATCTAGGACCTCAAGCTCTTTACTTTCAATGTCTGTGAACTAGGGACATGGGAAGAAGAGATGAAAGAGGACTGGAATATTCCAACCTCTGTATTGGAAAGGCTGTGACATATCAGCTTCCTTCCTCTGATTATACAGGTGACGGGAGAACTGCATGGAAGAACATTTCAGGGGAAATCAGTACCTACTCAGCACTTGATCCTGACAATGGTGATGCTAAAGGAAGAGCTGGGTGGGGGGAGGAAGGAGGAAAGCCAAGAATCTCCCCTTCATCAGTCTCAGCATGTTTAGGTCTGTAGATACTTGTGGAGATTTGATGTATTCCTTAAAAACTCATTTTCTCCTCACATCTATATAGTTCAAGAAGTTGGGTCAGGATACGTTAGCTTGCAGGATAGATTTCACCAGAACCATGGGCTCTTAGGGATGAAGATCCAGGATGATCTGACTTGGCAGACGTATAGCATTTGATTCAAGCCCCAAGAAGATGCGGCTTTCCTCCCCAGGTCCCTCAATGGCCTATTTGCTCTTCCTTCAGTTTCATGGTTTTCTTTCCTTATCTGGCATAAAAAGCAGAAAGTCAGTTTTCCCTCAGTCCCCATGGTTCAACAAAACACAACGTTCTTACAAGGTATTGCCTGGATTTTTTTCCCAAATGGGGGAGGGGGGAAGGAAGAACTATCCATTCATTTCCCTGGGGACAGCCACAGCTTCCTGGTAATTATGGTTCTTCACCCGATTCTTCTCCTCATGCCCTTTGGTATCTCCCTTCTTTTCCACACGATCCTTGCATCCCTTCAGGGAAGCATGAGCAAGAAGGGTTTAGATAATTTTTCTTAAAGAAGGACTTACTGTAGTCCCCAAAGTAGCTTAGAGAGCCCAAACTCTCCTGTCCAGGTGCACTTGCTGGGAAACCAGGGATTTAGGAGTCACTTGGACTGCTATCCAGCTTCACAAGTCAAAACCAGAGACACACCATAGTATCCTCCTTGTCCCTTCTCCTTTGTCCTGTTTTTGCTTCCCATAGGAGCAAAACAAAAATAAGAAATAATTAGAATGGTGGAGGAGAGTGGAAGTTGTTAAAAATCTTTCACTTAGAAAGCTGTGCCAGGCAACAAGAGGTTAATATCACAAGTGGCTCCTTCCTTCCTCTAGATCCTCCAGCTTTTCCCTCTGCTCTCCCTGAGGCTGGACACCAAGATACTTAGAGAGAATACCTTACCTCTTCCCTGCAACTCTCTCCCCCCTTGGATGTGAAGTCATGGACATCTTGGCTGGCTGAATGCCTTTTGTGCCTTTTGGGCCACCCATTTCTTTCCACTATTTTGCCTCGCTTCAACCTAAGTTCCCCCCACAGAGCCTCAGGAATAAATCATTGTAGCTGACTACATGTTTGGCCCCATGCTGCTTTCTACCTGTGACCCCCATTTTGTATGGCTGTCATCCTCTGCCCATACCTCTCAATGGTGCAGGGCTAGATGCAGCCAGCAGGCAGAGAGAGATCTTTATGGATAGGGTGAGATGAGGAGAAGAGCAGAGCCAGCAGCCCTCTCCCTGGTGTTTCTCCTGGGGAGCTCCCTGATGAATCAGTTCTCTACTGGGTGTGCTGAAGTAGGAAGACGATATGACAGATGAGGTCTTTGGATCATAATTTTACTGAAATCTTTTCTCATTTTTCACTTGCCCTTCTCTGGCCTCGTTATAGTAAGAATGCAGCCCTGGTGAGACTGCTGAGGGTTGAGTGAGGGTTACAAGGGGCCAGGCATTGTGTTAGATGCATTATTTCCCTACACGGTTTGTCTCTTATTCTCAGAACTCCTCTTCCTGCCCAAATCCAGGAGAGGCAAGAGCCTTGGGGAACCTGGGACCAGGAAATAATGGATCATTTAATTGTCATCAGATCTGCATTAATATGCAGCCTGGCCTCTCTCCCTCCTTCTGCTGAGGGAGATGGGAAGGTGGTGGCCTTGGAGGTCAGACCAAGGAAGCAATGATGAGGGGGCGAGCCAGTGCAGACATAACATGGAAGAAAGACGCTGGAGGGGTTAATGTTCTTTCTCTGTATGCTTCCTGGCTCTTGCTAAGCTCCAGCCCCCACTGCTTTTGCCTCTTAATGAAAGCAGCGATCTAGCTTCCTCCTCTTTATTTTTTCAATCAAGGCTCACAGCATCTACAGAATTGATTATCCCTTTCCTGGCTGGAGTCAGAGCCTCAGCCTGATCTGGCAAAGTCTACTTCTTGCCATGGAAGCACATGACCTTACCTGAAGCTACTGGCTTCAGTGTGACCACAACTCCCTGTCGGAGCACATGCTGCGCACCCACCCAACCATGCATTTAGAGCCCGTGGATCCGAGGGCTTGCCTGTGTTCCCCAGCCCTCAGTCAGGGGATTACTGGAGGCTGGATAAGATTCCTGAATTATAAACCAAATTCAGCTCCTACTGAATTTGTAGGAGTAGCCATGAAGTAGCCATGAAGTCTGAATGGCTCAGTAGCCCCTGTCCTCTCTTCTCTTTCTTCATCCTTTGTCTTCCTTTTCTATTTTCTCTTCCTCACTACTTTCTCCTTCCTTCTCTCTTTCCCCTTTCTTCTACCCCTTCAAACTCTTTCTCTCTCCCATATTTTCTCCCTTCTATCTATCCATTGGTTCCACTTAAGCTGCCCAGAGAAGTCTCCTCTTCTCTACTCCCATCCTTTAAGCATAAAATAAATCTTGGGTCAATTATTGAGCCCCATGGTATCATACTGACTAGAGGATAAAGGAGAGTAGAAAGTCATTAGTTGTGCTTTTTAGCCTGTTATCTAAAATGCCGATTGGAGCAGGTGTCTCTGGTCTTACTGAGTCTGGGTTGTCTGCCTGGAGATGGCAGCTCATGTCTGGCCCATCCTGAGAGCTATTAAGAGACTGTGAAGGTCTGTCAGTCAGTCAACTGCATTTAATTTAGTGTCCAGTCCATTCAAAACTGTACACCCTGTGCTGCGGAAAAACAAGAAAGAAGCAAACAGTCCTTGTTCCACATACATGAGGCATATATCAAGAAACATTAAACAAGTATAAGCAGATTGCTGCTGCCGAGAGCCACCCTCTATCAGAAGAGAACAGGGTGAAAAGGAAGAACGTATAAATCATATTGAGAGCCCAGAGAGAAGGTTATATTGGTTGGAGTCAAGGGTTTATGTCAGGAAGAGTAAGAGCCAAGGGTAGCTGGAAGGAAGACGGAGCCATGATTCAATTCGCAGAGATACCAGTACTGCATATGCATATCATCCCGTTCTCTGACAGTACAGCCCCCCCTGCCTTAATCACCTCCCACTAGGCTAAACCCTTTCAACACAGTGAGAAAGACCTTGACACTCAGAGTCCTTGCCTACCTGTAGCTGGAAGGTCTGTTGCTGAGGAAGCAACGTGAAGGCCAGTGCTCACCAAACTGCAGATCCTCCATTTCTTCCTCTACTCCCAGCAAGAAGAAGACTTCTTGCTCGTCAGCTGGAAAATGGGGCCAGAGTGAAGGTTCACCAAGAGTAAGGAGTGTTTATCTTTTTGTTCACCTGGAAAGTGGGCACTTATAAAGATTCTTTGTCCCCTGCTTGTCCAAGAGCCCAGACGACTGTTGTTTCCAACTTTTCATCCAAAAAGAACACAATTCAAGAGAAACAAGTTACCCCTGCTTCAGGGAAAACCCACTAGGCTCCGTCCTCCTCACCAGCTCCCTATGCCTTGCTCCATCCCACTCTTTCCTTCCATCCCTAGGCCCTTCCCAGGCCCACAGACTTAACACCTTAAGGGCCCCACACAAAGGCATCCTGGGACATTTTCCCCGTTGGCCTGAAACCAAGCAAGAGAAACAGTGGTTGCTTCTGCTGATTCAGCAAATATCTGTGCAGCCTGAGTTTCAAAGGTCACTTATGAGAAAAGGCAGATGGGATCAGGTCTGGGTGGAGAGCTGATGAAAGTGAAGCTGATGGGGAAAAGGAGGGGAGATCCGGAACCAGCAGCAGGACTGTGGTCTGGAAAGAGACTTGGATCCTGAATTTAAATTCTGTGTAAAGGTTTTTAGACAGACTGACCTTGTTGGGGAGCCTCAACATTTTCCACTGGGGCCCAAACGGACTCTCAGTGGCCCTGGACACTAAGCAGCTGCTTCGTAAGGGGGTTCTTATAGAGGTCTTGTGGACACTCTCATTGCATCTGGCAGATCCCCAAATACAAGGCCATCTGGCAGGATTTCCAAGGCTTGGGCCACTGCAGCACCTTCCTCCTCTGCTTCTGGAAAAGCACAAAGTGCAGGTTCTCACACAGGCTGGAAGGAGTTTCTTGTTTCTATGGAAGAAGGTGGCGGTCACCTCCATATCAAGGAACATGGGCATCAACAAAGAAACAAACAAACAAACTGGATCAGGAATAGAATGTGGGAGAAATTAGGTTTTTCAGGCTGAAAGGAATGCAAGGAAACCGTAGAATCACAGAATTTTCAAGATCTAGGTGGTTAAGAACATGGGATTTGTGGGGCACCTGGTGGCTCAGTCCATTAAGTGTCTGACTCTTGATTTTGGCTCAGATCATGATCTCACAATTTGTGGGTTTGAGCCCAACATCAGGCTCTGTGTTGACAGTGCAGAGCCTGCTTGGGATTCTGTCTCCCTCTCTCTCTGTCCCTTTCCTGCGCTCCCTCTTTCTCAAAATAAATAAACATTTACAAAAAAAATTTTTTTTTAAGAACATGGGCTTTGAAATCAGGCAAATCTGGGTATGAATCCTGCTCTATCACCTATGAGACTTTACATTCATTATTTACCCTCTTGAAGCCTCTGTTGCTTTCATTTATAAAATGAGAAGTAATATATATGTTGAAGGGTTGTTGTAAAATTTAAAAGTTAGGTGGCATCATTTGTTAGTACTGTTAAGGACACATAGGAAGTGCTCAATACATTGTAGTATTTCTATAGATAAAGAAACCAGGACCCAGGGCCCATCCACAGTAAGACCACAGTGAAAGACTCCAAGTTCAGGATTCCTTCCATCCTTCCAAGCCTGCTTTCCACCTGTGCCCTTTTCTCTTCTACCCCTCTACGTTTGACAATGCATACCCAAGCTGTTCCAGATAAGTGAATGTGGAGCTTACCTTGAAATGCAGCCAAGCAGGACAAATCCACCATCCCTTAATGATCTGTGATGAGGTCCCATGCCTTTATAGTTGGGAAATGCTTCCTTAAGCTCAACTTAAGTTTCTTCTGTTGCATCATTGTAAGATTATTTGCACTTCTTCTAAGGAAATCAGAGCGCTCTGAATTATTACCCAACGCCCCATCGTGATAAGAATGACCTTGCCCATTTTCTAAATGGGGAAACCCCAGTCTCATCTAGTATATGACCTTGTCAAGGATTAAAGTAAAGCATGAGGGGAATGGAGTCTGAACCAGGAGAGTGCTTGCAACTTCCCTGGAATGAAAGCTATACCATTTGTCCAAATTCTTCCATCCTGGGGGTGGAAGGGCGGCCCTACTCTTTGCAGGCCTCTGAGGTCAAAAAGTTGCAAAGAACAGCAGGGACTGACTGAGAAAAGGAGAGCCTGATGTGTTGTGGGATTTGGGGTGGTGGTTGAGGAGAAGGGCAGGAGCTGGGGGAAAGCTCTACTTTCTCCCATAAAGCCTAAAGATAAGAGAACTTTCTTAGATGAAATACCATCTAAGGGGGGAAAAAAAACAAACAGAAAAGAAAAGATAGTGGGCTTCTGAAATTCCATCCCAGGGTGGTTGTGGCTGTTAGGCCACCACAGGCAAAGACTGCTACGTGTGGCCCTGGGCACCGTGGGGACATGGGCTGTTCTGCTGTTGCTCTTTGTTCAGAATACCCCATCTGGGAGGGTTATGTAACTCTGCAGGACCGGTGTATGTGCTGAGTGGTACCTTTTGTCCCCAGCAGGCAGGCAGGCGACTGTGGACAGAGGCCATGCAGTCTTGTCCAGGTTCCTGCCCACGCTCTGTGCTGGCATCAGGCCACTCCCTCTGGGCCACAGCTGTAGGGGCTGGAGGGCTTTAGGAGCTGGATCAGGGTCCTCCTGCCCTTTGGAAGAGTCAAGCGAACGTCAGAGCTGGAAAGGTACTAAAAGGTCCTTTGGTCCAAATTTCTAATTTGGCAAATGAGAAAACTGTGGCCCTAGAGAGAAGTGACTGGTGCTTCAAGATGCGTCAGCGGCAGAACTGGGCCTAGAACTCATCATCTGGTGCTCTCGATATTATACAGGGATGGGCCCTGGGTGTACAGGGCCGAACCTATAGCTAGTTACGGGGATTCAGGGGACCCAGGGAGGTCTCTGCCTTCGGGCTAGCTTGCCTGTGCCAGCAACTCCACAATTAGAGATTCCTTTCGATATTTCAAGGTTATCCCCCTTGTTAAAATGCAAATTCTCCTGGGACAGGAGAAAAACAACACATTTAGCTATATCAGCCTTCACACTTCAGCATGAAAGAGGTTTTACCTGAGCAGTGTCCGAGAGCAGATTTGATAAGGAAGGAGGATCCCATGGTGGTACCGGTTGACTAAGGGAACGTGGATGAGGCTCACAAGAGGTTGAAGGGCTCATGGGGGAGGCTGTTGAAAGCCCAAATGATTTTCAGCTCTGCTGTATTTTGCAGGAAATCAGCACTGCCTTGCCTGGACCGGGCAAGCAAAGGGGTGGGGGGCCCACTGCACTCCCGCACAGGCGTGTCTCAGAAAAGTAATTATCTGGGGCGTAGAAGGGATGCTTTCTCAATGTGCTTCATGTGCAAGTCACCAGGCAGGAATTTAAGGAGCATCCTGACGCTTGGTAATCTCTTTTGATCCTTTTTAGGATCTTAAAATAATTTGTTAGTTGGCAACTCTATTGGGGTTTTGCGATGCTGTGGAAACGTGTGGGCATGAAGGGTTAGCAGGCAAGGAAGGTTGGTACTGCATGGGCCTGGAGAGAATGGGGGATGAGAGGCTACCTCAACATCTACTGGGTGCTTGATAAATACTGTTTGAATAAATAAGCTCTTAATATGTGCGTTGTAGGCAGGCTCAGCGGTTGCTGAGTAGAGGGAGGTAAGGGTGTGGTATCAGGGCTGAAGAAGATCTCAGATGGAGGGAGGACCCACGGGGGAAGTAGGTTGTACTTAGTTGGGTCCAACAGCCCAGTTTCTGCAGCTGAGTATGCATAAGAACCTGGATCAGTGGCTCAGCTCTTAAGTCCAGTGGGGGAGTGAGAGGCATCTGAGTGCTCCTCCCAGCTACTAGAACCCCCCCCCCCAAACCTATCCATGAGCATGGAGAGGCCTCCCCTCCCTCTGCCCCAAGACCAGTCAGTCAAGTCCTGAGCCTGGGAAGCTGCCATTAAGAGTTAAGCATGGGAAAGCCCTTTGAGTATTTCATCTCAGTGCCACCCACATGGCCTTCCTGCCCTGCCCATGGCCCTGTCAGAAGGCTGAACAAGAAATGGGCAAAAGGTCTGTGATGATGGGAGAGAAAGGAAACCCAACCTGTGGCCATGTCTCCAGGTGGGAAGAGAAGAGAGAGCTGGATTTTGGCCTGAGAGACGAAATGGGAACCAGTCTCAGGCTCCAGGCCTCGTGACTCTTATTTCTCGACCAGGCAGTATCAGCTGTGTTGAGTGGACGTGTAAAAGGTGTGGACGTGCTTGTGGGACTGAGTGGGTGCAGGTGTGCATGGGTGAGTGTGTTACTCGGGCTGGGGGAGATGGATTGCAACTCACACGATAAAATGACGTGCGGGCCTCACAGCAGAACTCAGCATAAAGGCCTTCCTGCTACTTCCCCATGACACCCTGGTCTGGTCAGACCATCAGAACTCTGGGTTCTATCTCCTTTCTCTGCAGGACTTATTTCATCTCTCTTGGCTAGCCACTTTATGCTGGGTCTTCCCCTCTGTAAAATGGGGCGAGTCTACAATGCCTCTATTCCCTCACTCTGTCGCAGATGTTAAAGAGGCCAGGCCTCTGGAGGCCGTGAGCTCCTGGGAGAAAGGCTGTCTGGAGGGTGGGCAAGTGGAGGGGTCAGGGATATGAGACTCTCTATTTTTGAGGTACTGTGTTTGGAAGATCAAGTAGCCTGCAGCGATGTGATACATGGAAAGCTGCCGTGTGGTTTTCCCTGAACCTGACTTTGCGTAGCTTTGGCCAGGGCCTGGCACCACATGACCCCTCAGGGCTTCGGAGCTATCAGGTCAAACCAGCTGCCTCCCTGCCTCCAATCAGGAATGCACTCCCGGTCCCAGGCAGAGAGGCAAGGGAATTCCACAATTTCTTCCTTGATAAATGATTCCAATGCACCACAATTTTCATTCAACACATCAGTTCAACCCAATGATTATTTTAAAGCAGCAACAGCAACAAAAACTCTACAGAGCACTTGGGAATCTCTTGCTTATGTCGTTTCAGTATTTCCTGTGCACAGTCTGCTCTTTACAGAGATGCCCTGGATGCTTCCAAATTGGCTTACTTGACATCTTTGACATTCTTGGGGCTACTTAAGTCCTAAGAGGCAATCATGGAGGGCCTAAGGGAATTCCAGAGGCAGGCAGAACTCTGACCGAGAAGCCGGGATCCCTGAGTTCTGATTGCTGCACCCACCCTCACAGACCCCAAGTGTAGGCTTGGTGCAAATCCCTCCCCTTCTCTGGGCCTTGGTTTTTTACTCTGGTCAATGGGGACAATCACTCTTTGCCCAGGTCTTTAACTCTTGTCTCCCATTGATTCCCCAACGTCCACGAAAAGCAGAGCTGTTAAGAGGTTGCTGCAGCATAAAGGACTCGCTCGAACGTGAAAAGTGGCTTCCAGATGATAAGAGCTTTAGAGGGAGCTCAGGAAGGGGGACAGAGGGAGACTGAATTACTATCCAGTTCAGAAGACCCCTGCAGTGTAGGACGGTCAGCCCAGCAGGTCCGGGAGGAACGAGGTGAATTCTGGAAGGGGCTTCCAGCTCTAAGTGCCGCAGGAATTTCCACTGGGCTCCCTCTGGACTTTGCATGAAACCCGGGGGCAGCTGGAGGGGAGAGCTCAGAAACCAGGAACCTCTGCCCCCCGGACTCGCTCGGAAAGCCTGGGGAAAGCCCTTCCTCCTCTGGCCGCTTCCCCGGGGGCTTCTCCGTGGGGGAGGGCGCGCGCTGCCGGGCTTTCGGCTGCGTGGGCGGCTCGGCGAGCTGCTGACAGCCGGATGGAACCTCCGGCCCCCGCGCCGCGCCCCGCCGCGCGCCGAGCTCCGCGCTCCCCCGCGGGGGCGGGCACCCCGGCCGGGGGAAGCCGCGCGCCCCCCCCCCCCCGCCTCCCGCGCGCACGCGCCCGGCGCCCCCAGCCCGCCCCCGCCCGGCGCGGCGCTGCTGAGTCACCCGCTCCGGAGGCGCAGCCTTGGCACCTGTTCGCTGGGGCTCGGCCGGGCCCGCGGCGCCCCCGCCCGCCTTCCAGGGCCCAGGGCGCGCTCGCGCTGCCAGCCTCCGCGGGCGGCCGCCCCGCCCCCTCTCCAGTCTCCCCTTTCC
>NW_024080741.1:2290294-2296530 GCF_003009895.1 Hyaena hyaena | reverse complement strand
AGCTGGCAGTCAGCACAGAGCCCGACGCGGGGCTCGAACCCACGAATCGCGAGATCATGACCTAAGCGAAAGTCGGACGCTTAACCGACTAAGCCACCCAGGCGCCCCTATATTTGTATTTTATAGAATCACATAATCTTGGAATTCTGGCCCAATCTATGGTGAAAACGTAATAGTTCAGAATGTGGCACTAGGTTTGAATCCTGACTCCGTCATGAGCTGATACTCAGTAGCGACAGCCTTAGTTTTCTTATCTGTAAAATGGGAATAGGAATAGTCCTAACTTCATAGGATTGCTGTGGAAATTAAGAGGGAATGCCCAAAAAAGCGCCAAGCAAAGCAAGTGCTTGGCACAGTCAGGACTCAAAAGCATACTAGTTGCTGTTATTTTAGGACCTTTGGGGCCAGAGAGTGATTTTTGAAGGTACAGTGCTCTTCCTTACCTCCCTGTGTCTTCCAGAGGGCTCAGAATAGGACGACTTCTCTTTGGCACTCCCTCAAACATTTGAAGACCAGTCATTTCTTCCTTGCCTTCCTGTCCCCGGGCCTCCCCCTCCCCCCCCCCCCCCCCCCCCCCCCCCCCCCCCCCCCCTTTTTTTTTTTTTTTTTTTTTTTTTTTTTTTTTTCCAGAAGAAGAACACAGCTAAGTCTACCACTTTCTGCTCCACGTGGCTTTGTGGGCCGCTCTGTGTGGCTACCTCATCACTGCTCTCTAGAACATGGGAGCCAGGAATGAGTCCTTAAGCTCAGGAGGTGTGGGCAGACCAGCGTGGGCACAGGGAGCCCCTCCTTCATCCTGTACTGGCCAGGCAGGTTATGGACCCTGCTCAGCTTTGGATGGCACCTAGGAACCCACTGACTTTCTCAGCCCCCTCCACGGTCACAAATGGGACCTATCAAGTGAGGTCAGTGAGAGCTGAAGGACTCTGACCTCAGACTTCTGGTGGCCTGTATTTGTACAAGTGGCTTTCGTTTTGACATCAAAAATGCTGAATGTTTCACCTGGCCCTGTTGGTTTTCATTTTGTTAATTTATTTGTGTCCTTTTTAAAATTTAAATTACCCTTGGGGCGCCTGGGTGGCTCAGTCAGTTAAGCATCTGACTTTGGCTCAAGTCATGATCAGCCTGGTTTGTGACTTGGGGCCTTGCATCCGGCTCTGTGCTGACAGCTCAGAGCCGGGAAGCCTGCTTCAGATTCTGTGTCTCCCTCCTTCTGCCCCTCCCCCGCTCATGTTCTGTCTCTCTCTCTCTCTCAAAAATAAACATTAAAAAAATTTTAAATTTAAATTACACTTTTCAAATAAATAATACATTGCCATAGCACAAAAGTTAAAAATGGAGGAGTTGATAGTGAAAAGTGTCTCCCCACCCCGTTTCCTACCCCCTCACCCCCATTGCTACCCCCCAGAAATACTGTTAGCAGCTTCCCATGAGTCCTTCCATGGGTAGTCCATGTACATTCAAGCAAATACACACAAACACGTACATAAATGTATATATTTGTGTTTATGTGTGTGTGTTTCTTTTTATACAAATGGCAGTAAGCTATATGCATTCTGCACCTTGCTTTCTTCCCCTAATAATCCATCTTGGTGATCCTTCCATATTCAGTATAAAAAGAGCTACCTCATTCTTTTATAATGGCTGTAAAGTATGCAATTGCATGGCTGCGATTCTGGATTCTTCTTGTCTGCTGAAAGTTTGGAAGGCAAGTTCTGGACAGCCTGCCTCTGTGTAATTCTTTGGGGTGTGTTTTTCTGAGGGGTGGGTGGGTAGGGATGCTCTATTTCAATTTGGACCTCCATCAGCTGCTGTAGTCCCCTGCAAACATTGGTAAATCATGGTAGAAATAAGATTCAGGAAGTGTACTTCCTTACCTGAAAAATCTTTGCCATGCTTTTAGCCTGGCTCTTTTTGTTGTCTACACTCATCAGGGTTGGGGGAGTTGCCAGGGTGTTATAATCTCCTTCATATGAGCTGAAGGTAAGTCCTAAAAACCCTGCCTCCTTCAGGAAGGCTTCCGGGACTGATCTGAGGAAGTAACTGAGGTTCTCATCACCACTCCCCCTACCTCCCACCCCTGACAGAGTGTACTCCAGTCCGTACAAAGTATGAAATTGATTCTTTATTCCTTGGTTTAAAAGTGCTTGTTTTCTTCTCTACGTAAGTGTATATTCATGGCGTGTGTATTCTTTCACTTAACAAATATTTAGTTGTCTACTGTGTGCCAGTTACTACTGTTCCAGGCACTGGGGACATAGCAGTAAACCAAAAAAAAAAAAATCCTCAACTCCCAGATGAAAACTAAGCAAGATTAAGAATGAAAATTTATAGACACTTCTCCAAAGAGGACATCCAGATGGTCAACAGACACATGAAACGATGCTCAGCATCCCTCCTCATCAGGGAAAGACAAATCAAAACCACACTGAGATACCACCTCATGCCAGTCAGAGTGGCTGAAATGAGCAAATCAGAGAACTCTAGATGCTGGCGAGGATGTGGAGAAACGGGCACCCTCCTACACTGTTGGTGGGAATGCAAACTGGTACAGCCCCTCTGGAAAACAGTGTGGAGGTTCCTCAGGAAACTAACAATAGAACTCCCCTATGACCCAGCAATAGCACTGCTAGGAATTTACCCAAGGGATACAGAAATGCTGATGCATAGGAGCACATGTACCTCAATGTTCACAGCAGCACTCTCCACAATAGCTAAAACATGGAAAGAGCCTAAGTGTCCATCAATGGACGAATGGATCAAGAAGATGTGGTTTATCTATACCATGGAATACTACATGGCAATGAGAAAGAATGAGATCTGGCCATGTGTAGCAACATGGATGGACCTTGAGGGGGTTATGCTGAGCGAAATAAGTCAGGCACAGAAGGACAAATATCATATGTTTGCACGTATAGGAGGATTAGGAGGAACTTGACGGAGGAACAAGGGGGAGAAGAAGGGGGGAAATGGTGGGGAGAGGGAGAGAGGCAAACCATGAGAGACTCTTGAATGCTGACAAAAACTGAGGACTGATGGATGTGGGGGGGAGGAGGGATGGGCATGGAGGAGGACACTTATGGGGATGAGCACTGAGTGTTATGTGGAAACTAATTTGACAATAAACTATTTGTAAAAAAAATAAAAAAAAATAACAGTGGAAGAGAGACAGTGGTGCTATCAATGCTGCCTAGTAGAATTGTAGTATAAACCATATATATACTTAAATTTCTAAGAGTTATACTTAAATGTAAAAAGAAAAAGATTTAAGTTTAACATATATTATCTAACATAATATACCTAAAACATTAGCACTTCAGCAACATAAACTATTTTGAGGCGTTTTTCTAAGTCTTTAAAATTTAGTTTATGTTATAATTACAACATATCTCAATTAATACTGAAATTTTATGGGAAATTCATGACATGTATATAAGTTTCATAAAATCCAGTTAAAAGGTAGATACCTAGGGGCGCCTGGGTGGCTTAGTCGGTTAAGCGTCCGACTTTCGCTTAGGTCATGATCTCGCGGTTCGTGGGTTCGAGCCCCGCGTCAGGCTCTGTGCTGACTGCCAGCTCAGAGCCAGGAGCCTGTTTCAGTCTGTGACTCCCTCTCTCTCTGACCCTCCCCTGTTCATGCTGTCTCTCTCTCTCTCTCCTAGAAATAAATAAAACATTAAAAAAAAAAAGGTAGATACCTATACCCATTTTTTCTAAATGTTTTACTTCAAATTAAAAAAAAAGTCAAAATCAAAAATATAATAGTTTCTTTAATATCTGCATCCTTCTACAAAACTGAATCTTTTTTTTAAATAATTGATTTGGATTTGAACTAAAAGCCTAATAATTTTAAAACTACATATATCCAAGTTGCACAACTTCTCTAATTCTTTTGTTAGCTTAGTGTTACATTCATCAAATTCAAAGGGGTGCGGTGCTGCCTAAACTGAAGGACAATTCTAACTTTATCAATATTGAAAAAACCCTCTTAGATTTTGTCTTCTTTCTGTTATAGGCAAAGTATATGACTCCGTGGATTGCAAGAAAAATCTTTTGTATGTTGATTCATGCTTTAAAAAATGTGTGGAATCACTGCTATTGATTGCATAATGTTTGGTTTCCATTTCAACACTGTCTGGTAGACAACACTCGACCTGGCTATGTAGATCACAATAAACTTTCCACTTCAAAAAAAAAAAAAAAAAGAATGAAAATTTATAGCACATCTGATGGGATGGATGTTCTGGAGGAAAATTAAACAAGAAGGGGACCTGGGAATAAAGGGGTTTGCAATTTCAAACAGGGGACCCCGCGAAGGCCTCAATGAGGTGATAAGACCTGAACGAAAGGTCTGGAGGAGGGGATTCTGTGGCATCGGGTGTGGTGGGGGTGGGGTGGGGAAATGAGCCCTCCTAGCAGAGGCAAAGTCCTGGTGAGAGAACCTGCCTGGTCGTTCAACCTGCCCGGGACATCTGGGGGGCTCAGTCAGCTAAGTGTCTGACTTCAGCTCAGGTCATGATCTCACAGTTCGTGAGTTCAAGTTCCGCGTCCGGCTCTGTGCTGACAGCTCAGAGCCTGGAGCCTGCTTCAGATTCCGTGTCTCCCTGTCTCTCTGCCCCTTCCCTGCTCTCTCTCTCTCTCTCTCTCTCTCAAAAATAAATAAACATTTAAGAGAAAAGGAAGAGGAGTGCAGGGAGAGTAGTCTGAGGCAACGTCGGAAGTGTTGGGGGCGTGTGGGAAAGATGGGAGAATGCAAGGGTGCAGTAAATCCTGGAAGAGATGCTCAACTGGGATCCACCAGGCTGTGTTTGGAAATGTGTGGGGATCTTCTAGTTGTTACAGTAGCTGGCAGGGTTGATGGGGAAGTGTTGAGGGCAAGGGTCACACCTAACGTCCTATAGTGTGCAGGACAGTTGCCACAGCGAAGTCTATTCCTGCCCCAAATACCAATGTTTCTTTCTTTTTCTTTAAAGTTTATTTATTTATCTTGAGAGAGACAGGGACAGCACAAGTGGGCGAGGGGCAGAGAGTGAGGAAGAGAGACGATTCCAAGCAGGCTCCACGCAGTCAGCACAGAGCCTGATTCAGGGCTCGAACCCATGAACTGTGAGATCATGACCCGAGCCAACACCGAGAGTCGAATGCTTAACTGACTGAGCCACCCAGGCGCCCCCAAATACCAATGTTTCTTGTTGAGAAACACTGATAGGGTCTTGATATGCATTGTGATGAGTTTGGCTTTTACTTTAAGAAAAACTGGGTTAAAAGGAACCTCGGCTGCTGGGTTGAGTTTTGGTAGAGAATAGCCTGAAGAGGAAGAAAGCTAGAAGCAAGGAGATAAGGCAGGATATTGTCACAAAATCCAGGCGAGAGATGGAAGTAGTGTGAACCTGGGGTGGCAGCAGCGAACGTGGCGATAAGTAGTCAAACCAACAGTACTACCTGAAGGATTAATGTGGCGTGTGAGAGAAAGAGGAATTGAGGATGTGTCCGAGAGTTTGGGCTAAAGTTATTGGAAGGAGGAGATGGGGAAGTCTGGACAGGAAGAGACTAGAGGTGGGGTTTCAGGCATGTTAAATTTGGGATGCCTGTTAGACACTCAAGTGGAGACAAGTAGCTGGCATTCGGAATGGACTGGAGATATAAATTTAGGATGGCTTTGAAAGTCTTCAGACTAGATGACATCACCAAGAAGCGAATAAAGACTAAAGAGGACCAGGCATGGAGCCTTGGAGCACGCCAGTGTCAAGAGAAAATCTGGAGAAGCGTGTGGTATCTTAGCACAGAGCTGTGTCAACCAGGAGGGTAGGAACATGGAGACAAGCCCTGGAGTAGGGGAGAGACCAGGACTGCCCGTCAGCCTTAGCAACATTGAGGTGATCAGTGACCTTGAAAAGCATAGATTTGGCAGCACTACGGGGGGTGAGGGGGGAGAGCTTGATTAGCGTGGGTGTAAGGAAGGAGGGAAAAGAGTGTGGGTGTAAGCACTGAGATACCACCTCACGCCAGTCAGAGTGGCTGAAATGAGCAAATCAGAGAACTCTAGATGCTGGCGAGGATGTGGAGAAACGGGCACCCTCCTACACTGTCGGTGGGAATGTAAACTGGTGCAGCCCCTCTGGAAAACAGTGTGGAGGTTCCTCAGGAAACTAACAATAGAACTCCCCTATGACCCAGCAATAGCAATGCTAGGAATTTACCCAAGGGATACAGAAATGCTGAGGCATAGGAGCACA
>NW_024080741.1:2109730-2289911 GCF_003009895.1 Hyaena hyaena | reverse complement strand
GGGTGTTATATGGAAACCAACTTGACAATAAACTATTTGTAAAAAAAAAAAAAAGAGTGTGGGTGTAAGGAAGAAAGGAAAAGACACAAGTCAACCAAATGTGATGTGTGGAACTTGAGCAGGTCCTAATTCAGACCAAACAACTAAAAAGACGTTTTATTTTATTTTATTTTTTAAAAATATTTTTATTTATTTCTAGGAGAGAGAGAGAGAGAGCATGAGCAGGGGAGGGTCAGAGAGAGAGGGAGATACAGACTCTGAAATAGGCTCCAGGCTCTGAGCTGGCAGTCAGCACAGAGCCCGACGCGGGGCTCGAACCCACGAACCGCGAGATCATGATCTAAACGAAAGTCGGACGCTTAACCGACTAAGCCACCCAGGCGCCCCTAAAAAGACGTTTTAAAGGCAAACAGGGAAATCTGAACATGGATAATGGAGAATTATTATTAATTTAGTTAGGTATAATAAATGATTGTGTTATTGTATCCTTTTAAAGTTCGTAGGGGCGCCTGGGTGGCTCAGTTGGTTAAGCGTCCGACTTCGGCTCAGGTCATGATCTCACGGTTTGTGGGTTCGAGCCCTGCATCGGGCTTTGTGCTGACAGCCAGCTCAGAGCCTGGAGGCTGTTTCGGATTCTGTGTCTCCCTCTCCCTCTGACCCTACCCTGCTCACACAGTCTGTCTCTCTCAGAAATAAATAAAAAACATTAAAAAAAAAAGAATACACATCAACAGAAAGGAAAATTAAAAAAAAATAAAAAAGTAAAATTCTAACATGTTGGAAATATATTCTGTCTAAAATGACATCATTTCTGGGGTATGCTTTAAAGTCCTCCAGCTGGGGCTCCTGGGTGGCTCAGTCAGCTAAGGGTCCGACTCTTGATTTTGGCTCAGATCATGATCTCACAGCTGTGAGATCGAGGCCTGTGTCAGGCTCTGTGCTGGACGTGGAGCTTGCTTGGGATTCTCTCTCTCTCCCTCTCTCTCTGTCTGTCCCTCTCCCTCAAAATAAAATAAAATAAAAAAACTCCACCAAAAAAGATTGGGGTGAAAAACTGGTAAAATGTATGTCTGAAATGTCTCTACTAAGAAGTTTAAAGGATGACAGAACAAGAGAAACTATAGACAGTGAGTGTAGAAAGCTCTTTGATGAGTTTTCCTAGAAGGGAGAGTAAGGAATTGGGCTGATAGCTGGAGGGGAACATGGGTTTAAGATAGAAGACTTCTCTGGAAGTTTGGAGAAATAGCACATTTGTTTTCACCATACAACAGCCAACTATACTTGCTGACCATCTGCCACAGAATGGCCCTTAACAGAACCTTGTAGGGAAATTGAGGAAGACTGCATCACTCCTAGAGGGAAGCCATAATAATTTAATGAAAGTGAACATTTTGTCATGCGCTTACTATGGACTAGGCACTGGGTTAAGTGCCTTACGAACTTATCCCTGTATATTTGTTGATGACTGCTACCGTGGGGGGTGAGGCACAAAGAGGTTAGGTAAGTTGTCCTCAGGCAAGCAACCGTCACGAGGTGGTGTCCACATTCAGACCCAGCCAGTGTGATTCCGGCAGTCGGTATCTTCACCTCTGCTCTCCACTGTCTTCCCGCAGAGCATGCCTGTTACGGCAGGCCATCCTCAGATGGCTAAGAGATGCACTCGTCCCCAACTCTGCTCCGAGACTGTCATTCACAAGGCGCTTAGTGGAGGGAGGGCAGCCAGAGGTATTTTAAATGAAACTCTCAGGATTCTGATGCAGCTCCCTGCTTAAGAACCATTAGAATAGATCGGCCCAAGCACACTCATTTATCAACACATACACACAAATATTCACATGAGTGCTGTGAAAAATTAGACTAGCTGGGGGCTGGGAAAATATTAAAAGATAATGAGCTATGCTGTACAGGAAAGAGGAATGTGGAGCGAGGGAAGCTGAGCACATTATTGTTACTTAGGGTTAGAAAATTTTATTTAGTTTCCTCAAGGGCTGGAGTCATATCTGTATATTCACTTAGTAAGTGTTTATTGAGCATCTACTGCATGTCAGGCTCTGCTGCAGGTGCTGGGAATTCACAGTCAGACAAAGACTCTGCCATCATGGAGCTCACATTCAAGAGAAGACAGATATTAAACAAGAAAATGACCATATGTTCATAAGGACTCTAAGGGAAAATAAGGGGATGACTGGGGGGAGGGTAGTTTTGATAGGCAAGACCTTACCTAGAGATTAAATAAAGCTAGGGACAGAGCCATGGGAAGACCTGAAGGGAAAACATTCTGTGCAAAGGCCCTGGGGCTGGAAGAAATGGATATATTCAAAGAATAGAAGGAAAGGGGGCAGGGGAGATTGGGCTGGAGGGTCAGATGGGGCTTCCAGAGAGTCTGTGGAGTGAGAGGCTAAAGGGAAGACATAGGGGTAGAACTTGGAGCAGGAAAGGATGACCTACTGTGGAAAACTGAGTTGGGAGTTCAAAGGGCAGAGGAGGGAGAGCAGTTCAGCAGAGAGAGCCCTAGGGTGCCATTCCCAATCATCTGCTGTTCAGTTATCTATTCCATCTTTCTTTCAACATCTGTATACTAATTTATGCTATGTGCTAGGCATTTATGTACATCTACCATCTCTGATGGGAAGGTGTTGTTATCCCTATTTCACAGATGTGGTAACTGAGGCTCAGAGAGGTTAAGGTGGCCCACCCAAGGTCACCCAGTAAAGTGATGTCTTCAAGACCCCATGCAAGCTTCAGCCTCTTATACCCTGACATAGGCATTCCCACTCTAGGGAAGTCCTCTGCAGTGTGAGAAGCGCTTCCCCTAGGCAAGTCCTGATGGGGAACCTGGCTCAATGCTCAGGGACAAAAAGGCTGGTGGCACCATGCCCATGTGACAGTTGTTCGTGTTGCTGCAGCTCTGAACTTGGCCTTTGGCCCACTCATCTCTGCCATGCCATATAGGACTAGGCTAGAGGACTGGCAGAATGCCACCGACATGTAGCCACAGATGGATGATTTGTACGTCCCTATGGAACATCGTATCCTTCCAGGGCCCATGTGGCCAGGAGGGTTCATGTAGGGGCTACAACATCCTTGGTCTCAGGTGTGTGTGTGCACATGCACATGGCTGCACATGCAGGGTTGTATGTGAAAATATGCATAAGTGTATATGTGTGTCTACATATCCAAGAGTGAATGCATGTGCATTCACATGTTGTGTGTGCATAGGTCTGTGTGTGCATAGGTTTGGGAGTTTCTGCTGAGTGTGAGACTTGGTGTGTACTTAGGACCCATGTGCATTTTAATGAGAGTCCTGGATGTGTTCACGAAATGAGGTGTGTGCGTGTGCAATGAGGAGCATGTGTGCATATTTACGTGTGTATGAATCTCTGCACTCTCTGCAAGCACACTGAGTGTTAGTGTGTATCTGGTTCCCAGAAGCAGTGGGTGTTTCTGTGGGCTTGTGAATTGGGTTGGAGCACATGAGCTGGGCAAGTGGCTAGGAGGTAGTGAAGGTATGGGATTGTGGATTGGCTGGACGGGGTTTTATGTTTCTGTCTAACTCCAAACCTGACTATGCTATGGAGGGCAAGATCAAGGCTCTTGCAGTCACAGCCCAGAGGCCATGTCCCCTGCAGATGCCTGCCTTGGGGTTGTAGGGCACGACAGGAATGGGCGCCAGGGTGCAGTGTGCAGTGGTGGAGGGCACGGGGCTGGAGTCCTAGCTGTGTCTCAGGAGTCATCAAACCTCCCTTAGCCTTAGTTTCCTCATCAAGTACATGGCATTAATATTAATATTAATTATTATTGGGGCGCCTGGGTGGCTCAGTCGGTTGAGCATCCAACTTCGGCTCAGGTCATGATCTCGAAGTCCGTGAGTTCGAGCCCCATGTTGGGTTCTGTGCTGACAGCTCAGAGCCTGAAGCCTGCCTCAGATTCTGTGTCTCCCTCTCTCTCTGCCCCTCCCCTGCTCACACTCTGTCTCTCCCTCTCTTCCTAAAAAAGTAAACATTTAAAAAATTTAATATTAATTATTATTATTATATATAATATTATTACTTTTACTACTATTATCCCCTGGGATTATTCATAGGGCATTCAAAAATGTTTCATAAATCAGAAACACTGACAAATGCAGTCATTATTATTGACCGGGATCTGCCTTCGCCATTCCTGGAAAAAGCAGTGCATGCCCACAATTGACTAAGGGTGAGTGAGTAACACTGTGTAGGTGCATTTCTCTGATGCGAGGCAGGATGTGGTGTGAAGCAGTGTCTGTGGCTGGCATGGGCTGGGTGGCTCCACTCCGTCCTCTCAAGCTGGCTCTGCCCTGTAGCCAGGCACCTGTCTGCCAGGGAATAGAGAGATCTCTCGTGAGGGGAGCTGGTGGGATGCAGCCGAGCGCCCGGCTTTGTAATTCCTGCTGAGCTGCCCAGCCTGGCATCGGAAGCTTTGCTGGCTGGCTCCCTGCAAAGGCGGCCGTACGTCAAACAAGTAGGCTTCAAGATAGGCGACTGAATGGCTCTGGGGTTGCTGGCAAGGCCACCGTGCTGGGTAGGAAGGAGAAAGGGCAGCAGGAAGCTCAGGGGCTCAGAGGAAGCCCTCACAGCTTTGGGGCGGGTGGTGAGCGCGGAGGGAGGAGGAGGCTGGGGGCCCCCTGGCACACTCAAGCTAGAAGCCGACTTTCCTGGTCTGAGCTACGCTTTCCCCAGACTGCCACGTTGATACTAAGGTTCTGTGATATTAAGCAAGTATCTTGTCTCTCTGAGCCTCCTCAACTGTAAAACGAGGATACAATTGAGGCAGTGTCTGGAAAGGGCTTTGTATAGCCACCCATGTGATCATAATGGTGGGCAGGTCTCTGTGGCATGTACTTAGGCTTTTGTTGACACATGTAAGCGTTTCACGGATGTGCATGTTTAATTCCCCGTTTATCTCCAGCACCCTCGGTCATAGGGACTTAATTCACACATTGAGTCAGTAAATGGTATCTACTGCATGCCACCAGCCAGACTGCATGCCGTTCTGGAGGGAGAGGCGAATGGGTCCCAGGCGCTGCTCTACCCCAGAGCTAACTCTAGTATAGGAAGATGGAGCCGTGTACATAAACACTGGTTATACGGGTGGAAAAAATTGGCGGTACGGCCCACTGGTGTTGGAGGGAGGCCGGTGTGCGAGTCCAGAAATAGGCGGGTCCAGCCCAGGCAGGGGCAGGAAATGAGGCCATTAGGGCTGGGATCAGGCACCGGAACGACAGGTGAAGGCTTTGCAGAGGTCTGGGCTCTGGGGCCCCGGAGGGTGGGCGGAACCTGGAGATCTGGAGATTGAAGCAGCCTGGGATCTCTGGTGGTGGTGTCCGTGCACGCCACTCTATTTCTTAATGGTATAGATACATTGATTCGTTGACTCCTCATGCTAACCCTTGAGGTAGATGCCATTAGTATCCTATTTTACAGGTAAAGAAACTGAGGCTCTGGCAGGCCAAGCTATTAACTAGAAAGTGGCAAAACCAGACTCTGGACTGGCCATGGCCTGATCCCGGTGCATGGTCCCTGTGTTGGTGCATGGTACAGACATCGATTTGGACTCTACTCTATGCTAAGCATTGCACTAGCATGACATGGGTTAGTTTGTTTGATCTTCACAGTAACCCTATGAGGTAGCTTCCTTTATGACCCTCCCTCCTCACAGCTGAGAAATCTGAGGCAGAAGATCTGCCCAAGTTCCCACAGCCATCCCAGTGGAAAGGTCGGGCCTGAATGCACGTCTTCCCAAACCTCCAGCCTGCTTGCTTTCCATGGGACCATGCTCCTTCCTGCAGTTTAAGGCGCTTTGATGGAATTCCTCCCTAGAGTATGTGGCTCCCTTACTGCTCCATGCTGGTGCACGCCTGGGACCTGAGGACCTCTGTTCAATACTTGTTCGACCCCTTACTGGCTGTGTGACCTCAGGGAAACCAGGTCACATCTCTGTTCCTCATCCACAAAAAGGGGAATAACTGAATCTAACTCACAAGGTGGTACAAAGGGTAAAAGATATGTGAGAAAATGCCGTATAAACTGTGAAGTGCTGTAAAGAAATCAAGAGACAGCAGCACTGTGCCCATCACTGCGGTGAGTGTGACAGATGAGGACTGCACAAGGCAACACAGCAAAAATAACCAAGGGGGATCACATCAGGCTAAAACGTTTCTGCACAGCAAAGAAAACTCTCAACAGAGTGAAAAGACAACCTACAGAGTGGGAGAAAATACTTGCCAATCATATGTCAGATGAGGGCTTAATATCCAAAATATATAAGGGACTCAATAGCAAACCCCCCCCCCCCACCCAGACATCTGATTAAAAAAGGGCAAAGGACCAGAATAGACATTTCCCAGAGAAGACATGTGAATAGCCAACAGGTACGTTAGAAAGGTGCTTGGTATCACTAGTCATTGGAGAAATGGACATCAAATCCCCAAGGGGATATTGCCTCATAGCTGTTAAGATGGCCATCATCAAAGAGATAAGGAATAACGTGTGGGGAAGGAGGAGGGTGGAAAGGGGGCCCTACGCCCTGTTGGTGGGGATGTAAACTGGCTGCAGCCACAATGGAAAATGACATTTCTGGGACGCCTGGGTGGCTCAGTCGGTTGAGCGTCTGGCTTCGGCTCAGGTCATGAACTCGTGGTTCATGGGTTCAAGCCCCACGTTGGGCTCTGTGCTGACAGCTAGCTCAGAGCCTGGAGCCTGCTTCATATTTTGTGTCTCCCTCTCCCTCTGACCCTCCCCTGCTCATGCTGTCTCTCTCTCTTTCTCAGAAATAAATTAAAAAAGTATAAAAAAAAGAAAATGACATTTTCTCAAAATCTTAAAGATAGAACTACTATATAATCCAACAATCCCACATTGGGTATTTACTTGAACGAGACAAAAACAGAATCTGAAAGGAATGTTTGCACCCCCTGTTCATGGCAGCATTATTTATAGGAGCCAAGATAGGGAAACAACCTAAGTGTCCACCAACAAATGAATGAATAAAGAGTGTGCTGTAGATTTATACACTGAACTTTATTCAGCCACGAGAAAGAAGGGAATCCTGTCATTTAAGATGACATAGATGGACCTGGAGGGTATTATGCTGAGTGAAATAAGCCAGACAGAGACAGACAAATACTACATGGTATCACTTATTCATGGAATCTTAAAAAAAAAAAAGTCAAACTCAAGAGTAGCAAGGTGGTTGCTGAGGGCTGGGGGCTGGTGAAAATAAGGAGAGCTTAGCAAGAGGGCACACCCTTTGAGCTACCAGATGAATAAGCCTGAGGACCTCATGTAAAACATGGTGACTATCCCCAGGTCGACTCTGACCTTGGTTTAGCAAGCAATGAGCAGGTAATCGGCAGCAGGCCCTATGCCCATGCATAGAGATATAGACACACACAGGGCACGGAGTTTGCCCTTTGACTGGGAAATGCAACAACTAATTCAAGAATGGGGTGACTGCCATTTATTATACACTACTGTGGGCTATGGGTTAAATTCCTAAAGTATATACTCTCGTTGAATTCCTTCAACTATCCAGTGAGGTACTACTATTATACATCCATTTGAGTGATAAGGGAAGATGTTCAGAGTGGTTAAGAGATTTTCCCAAGGTCACAAAGCTAGTAAATGGCAAAGGTGCTATGTACGTCCAAGTTCTCCTGATTCCAAGCTGAGGCCTTTCCCCTGTGCCTGCCACTTCCACGAAATGACAACACTTTTTCAGAAGGGCACTGTGGTGGTCTGAGAGATGGGCTGGGAGGTAGAGCTGCAGTCAGGAGGCCATGTGGTCTGCCTCATGTACATGGAGCTTCCGTGCCAGTTACCTCCTATACCACTCAAATCAATGCAATGAGGTAGTGGGTTTCACAGATAAGGGAAGAGGCTCAGAGAGCTCAAGTGACTTGCCCCAAACCACATAGCTAGATGTCTTTCTCGAATTCGTCTCCTATTTGGCTGACCACACATCTCAGGCTCTTTCCGTGGCAGTTAAGACAACTTGGGGGCTGGAACCAGGCCTGGGTTCAAGTCCCACCTCAACATCTTCCTAGCAGTGTGACTTTGACCATGTTACTAAATTTCTCCATAATAATATCTACCTCTTGAGTCCATCATTTCCTGGTTATCGTACAGCAGGTTTCTAGTAGGCAGGAAGTGCTCAATGAGTAAATGAACAAGCAAGCAGTTATGAAGTGATGTTGGCTTCTGAGCTTTGTAGGGGAGAGTAAGGAGGAGAGATGGCCCTTTCCGTTAGGAAGAGAATGTCCTGATGCCTTTTAAGGAAATGTGAAAGGAGACGGGGTCCACTGTTTCTAGTTTGAATTGAGTGAAAAACTTGCAAAGTAAGTTTTTTAAGTAAGTACAAGCCAGTTCCTTTCTCTGCCCCTGGCTGCTGGAACATCTGTAAGCACGTGCCTTATTAAGACCTTTCCAAAGTCCGTGGAAGACCGTGCAGTGGTTCATTGCACCAATGAGCAAAGAAAACCTACCCCTGGAGGTAGATCATGCCTGGAGGGGGTGGGGGTGAGGGCCCTAGGAAGAGAAAGTCAAGATGGCATCCTGGTAGGTCTCTGCTTGCAATAGTGCTGTGGTTGCTGAGTTCTTTGGCAAGGACTAATAATATCAATAATAGTCATTATAAGATTTTGCATCTGTGCAGGGTGTATTACGTTTCTCCCAAGGCAGTTTCACATTCGAAGTCTTATTGAATCCCTACATTTCAGTGACATAAACAGGGCAGGAATAAGAGTCTCATTTACCATGATTTGACCTTCCCGAGGGCCCATGGTTGTGGAGGGGGAGCTGGGTCTCTATCTCCAGCTCAGCACTGTTACTACTGCACTTCTCAGGGGCTCTCAGCCCCAGGCCCACCTCCAAAATTTCCCCCATTCAATGATCCCCACCCCCAAGTTTCTCATTGTCCTAGTTTCTGGCCCCCTGGACTCCTTTGGCTCAGTCATGAGCCATCTGGTCTCTGAAAATCCAATCTAGCGGTTGAAGGAAAGGAAAAATCCGGGTTTTTTTTTTCCTGCTTGGAGGGGGGTTAATAATTAGGTGGATCTGGGGGCAATGGGAGGAGGGAAGTTAGAAAAGAAATTATTCTAATGCCTCTTGACGAAGTATCAACAAGTGAGATGGGAGAGAAAAAGATTTTGGTCTTAAAAACATCAGCTGTATTAAGGAAAAATTACATACAATAAAATTACTGATTTTAAGTGTTTGAGTTTAGACAAACTGTCTACAGTTCTGTAACCATGATTTCACTCAAGCTATAGAACATTTCCCTTACCCCAGGGGACCCCATGTTCCCTTTTGCAGTTTACTGTCTCCCCTCCCTTATCACTGACACTGATCTGATATCACTATTGTTATATAGCTCATTCTAAGAAGTTGTACAAATGGAAGTCATACAGTGTGTAGACTTATGTGTCCACTTCCTCCATTTAGTACGATGCTCTTTTAAAATTCATCCACGTTGGTGCACGTATGAGTAAGCTTGTTCCTTTTACTGCTGAATAGTGTAGATATACCACAATTTGTTTATGCATTTACCAGTTAATGGACATTTAGGTTGTTGCTGGGTTATTTTTTTAACATGTATCTTTATTTTATTGATAATAACTACCTCTACATACATTTAGAACACCTGGACCACATGTGTGAATGATAGATCGTTTCCTGAATTTACAGACAGTGCTTGGTGAGGACATGTACCTGTGCCCTCCTTGTATTAACTCTGGGCCAGCTCCACCCCTTTCTACTCCTCTGGCCAGGGTGCACGTGCTCCCCAGGTAGGAACCATTCATTTTAGTCCCATGGCTTAAGGCATGCCTAGTCAAACCAAAATGTGGTGTTTAACTTTATTTATTGTATTTTATTTTACTGTGGTAAGAACACGTAACACAAGATCTACTCTCTTCAGTTTTTAAATGTAGTATATGGACTTGTTAACTATAGGCACAATGTTGTACAACAGATCTCTGGCACTCATTCATCATGTATAATCAAAACTACGCCCACTGATTAGCAATTTCCTATTTCCCCCCTCCCCCAGCCCCTGGTGACCGCCATTCTACTCTCTGATTTTATGAGTTTGACTATTTTAGATACCTTCTATAGGTGGAATCATGCAGTATTTGTCTTTCCATGACTGACTTATTTTACTTAATGTAATGTCTTCAAGGTTCATCAGTGTGATCACGTATTATAGGATTTCCTTCTTTTTAAAGTCTGAATAGTATTCCATTGTATGTATGTATCACATTTTCTTTATCCATTTATTCACTGGTGGACACTTAGATTGCTTTATGAATCTTGACTATTGTGAATTGTGTTGCACTAAATATTGGGGTACTAATATCACTTCAATATCCTGATTTCAGTTCTTTTGGATAAATACCCAGAAATGGGATTTCTGTATCATATGATAGCTCTATTTTTAGTTTTTTGAGAAACCTCCATACTGTTTTCCATAGCAACATTTTGCATTCCCACCAACAGTGTACAAAGATCCCAATTTCTTCACATCCTCCTCAAAACTTGTCATATACATATGTTTTGATAATAACCATCGTAATGGGTGAGGTGATACCTCATTGTGATTTTCATTTGTATTTCCCTGGTGATAAGAGACATTGAGTATCTTTTCATATACCTGTTGGCCCTTTGTATATCTTCTTTGGAGGAATGTTTTACTCAGGTAAACTCAAATCAACTCATTTTTAATTGAGTTATTAGTTTTTTTGCTCTTGAGTTGTAAGACTTTCTTACATAATTTGGAAATTAATTGCTTATCTGGTATATGGTATGCAGATATTTTCTCAAATTCCGTATGTTGCCATTTAACTCTGTTGTTTCCTTTCTGGCTTAATGTAGTCCCACTGTGTATTTCTGTTTTGTTGTCTGTGGTTTAGGTGTCTTATCCATGAAACAATTGCCAAGACCAATGTTGTGAAGCTTTCCCCCTGTGTTTTTTCCCTTCTAGGAGTTTTATGGTTTTGGGTCTTATGTTTTAGTCTTTCATCCATTTTGATTTGCTTTCGTGTATGGTAAGATTCAGATCCAAACTCATTATTTTGCATGTGGATATCCACTTTTCTCAACCCCATTTATGAAAGAGACCATCTTTCCCCCGTTGGGTATTCATTGCAGCTTTGTCAAAGATTAATTGAATGTACGTGTATAGAATTCCTTGTTTTTTTTGTTTTTGATTTTGTTTTTACTGCTGTGAACTTTTGCTTCTATGAATAGTTTTTTTCAGTCTATGTTTATACTTATCTTGGGTAAATACCTAGGAATGTGATTACAGGGGCATTTGATAAGTGCACATTTAACTTTGTAAGAAACTGCCAGAGTGCTTTCTGAAGTGTTGCACAATTTACATTTCCACCAGAAAGAAGTGTGTAAGAGTTCCAGGTGCTCCACACCCTTTTCAACACTTGCTATTGTCAGACTTTGAAATTTGACTAGTTCTAATGGGTGTGGAATGGTTTCTCATGGTGGTTGTAATGTGCATTTCCCTAATAACTAATCACATCATTAGTATATTTTCTTTGGCAAAGTATCTATTTTAAATCTTTTGTACATTTTTTCTATAAGGTTGTTTGTCTTTTTACTATTAAGTTGTAAGTATTATTCACTTTTTAAAAAGTGTCTTTCTAAGAGAATATTTCTTATTTGGATGAAGTCTAATTTATTCATTTTTTTTCTTATGGCCTGTGCTTTGTGTGTCCTAGCTAGGAAATCTCTGCATCCTCTAAAGTACACATTTTCTCCTATGTTTTCTTTGAGAAGTTTTATAATGGTATCTGCTAGTTTTGGTCTATGTTACATTTTGTATTAATTTATATATAAATATGGCACAATGTATGAAGCTCATTTTATTTAAAAAAATTGTAATGTTTATTTATTTTGGAGAGAGAGAGACAGAGCATGAGTGGAGGAGGGGCAGAGGCAGAGGGAGACACAGAATCTGAAGCAGGCTCCAGGCTCTGAGCTATAAACACAGAGCCCGATGCAGGTCTCAAACCCACAAACTGAGATCATAACCGAAACCAAAGTCAGACGCTTACTTACTAAGCCACCTAGGTGCCCCAGTATGAAGTTCATTTTATTTTTGCTTATGGATATTCCATTATTTCTGTTAAAAATTTATCATTCCCCATTGAATTACCTTAGTACTTTTACCATGAGTCAATTTATAAGATTTAATACATATTTGAGTCTATTTCTAGCCTTTCTCTTTGGTTCACTCAATCTGTATGTCCATCCTTCTGCCAACACCAAATTGTCTTAATTTGGGTAGCTTTAAGTCTTGAAAGCACATAGTGTACGACTTACAACTTGTTCTTGTTTTTCTTTTTTAAAAAATTTTAATGTTTATTTTTTTGGTTTTGAGAGAGAGAGAGAGAGAGAGGGAGAGACACAGAGTATGAGCAGGGCAGGGGCAGAGAAAGAGAGACACATACACAGAATCTGAAGCAGGCTCCAGTCTCTGAGCTGTCAGCACAGAGCCCAATGTGGGGCTCGAACTCATGAATCACGAGTTCATGACCTGAGCCAAAGTTAGACATCCAACCAACTGAGCCACCCAGGCGCCCCATTCTTGTTTTTCAAAGTTGTTTTGGCTATTCAGCCTCTCCCCCCGGCCCCTCTCCCACCCCCAGGAATAGGAGTGACCTCTGAGAAAAAGAGTGACCTTTTCCTCCTATTCCTCATGTTTAGATAGAGAAGACTTCTTGGAGGAGGTGAGAAAAATTAAGAGACAGTGGGAAAAAAAATAAAGCAGCCCAGTCTTCAGGCTCTACCAGCCCTAATGATGGTGGTACCAGGAGAGGTGGGGGTCAGGGAAGTGATGGGAAATGATTTTATGATTCCTCCCTTTTCCTGGAGCTCAAGGCATCTCCTTTAGAGGGATTCCTTGGGGGTTAAATCTGCTGTGTTCACCTCGGTGAAGAGAGGAAGGGGTTTCTCATTCAAAGTTGTGCCTCTGGGATCCTGGTTTTGCCTCCTTGATTAATCCTGCTGGGAGTCCCCCTTCTTCACGCCTCTACTTACTGTGGTGCTGTGCATACCATCAGTTCCTCCAAACTACTCAACCATTTTTATGGCCATGCAGTGGAATCCTGAGTCTCAAACTGAATATAGATGGGGAAGTGATGGGTGTATAGGCTCCCAGAATTTTGAGGGCCTGGCCCTGGCTAAAGCTTTAATTAGCTCCTGTCAGCATTTGTCATTTCATTCCCCTCCCAGTTTGCTGGCCCGGCCCCTGGGTCCCTGTTCTCCCCTGATGGCACCCCAGCCTCCTTCGTAGTATTTTTAAGAACAGGGTCCTTTTCTGGCTGAACGGGAGGCTCCCCTCTTCCTTCACGTCCATGCTGCCTTCTATGAAGACTCAGAACCCCTGTCTTGCTCAGGTGATATCCTAAAATTCCCTGAGCCAGCTGCTCCTCACTCTACACCTCTCATTCCCGAGTCCTCCTAGCTCCTTCCCAGCCCAGCCTCATGCATGACCAGGGATAAGCCACACGTAAAAATCCTCTTTCTGGGACTGGACTGCCCCACATCGACACATCATCTGCAATCCAGCTACCCCATGGATACTCATCAGCTTGGGGTACTCGGGATGGCTAAAGCCAGGAAGGACTGATTTCTGCCTAAAGTCATGGGCTGTGGAATTTAAAACACAAGAAATGCGCTTTTGGCCTGGATTCTATAGGCTTCCCTCATCTGGAATTTTAAGAGCTGAGGACAGAGAATGAGTCATGTTTCTTTTCCAGACAGGCTCCTTTCATTGCCATTCCTTGGGTCCCCCCAGCTCCAGAACTCTGAGAATCACAGCCTTGAGCTGCAAATCCCACAGACTATATGATGTGAAGAGTGCTTCTGGATTCGTGTGACATGGTGACTCCAGGCTTATGCTCCAGAGCGGGTTGGGGACTGTTTGATCCAAGGTGGGGTCACATTCCTTTTTTCCTTTTTTAAAATTTATTTATTATTATTTTTTTTTTTAGGGAGAGAGAGAGACAGATAAAGAGAGAGCATGAGTGGGAAGGGGCATAGAGAGAGGAAGAGAGAGAATCCCAAGCAGGCTCTGGTATCAGCACAGAGCTCAGTGCGGGGCTCAAACTCATGAACTGTGAGATCATGACCTAAGCTGAAATCAAAAGTCTGATGCTTAACCGACTGAGCCATCCAGGCATCCCAAATTCCTAATGCAACTGGTAGAGGGTCCCCCGGCCCCAAAGTGCAGCAATTGCCCTCGGGCCTATGAGTGCAATATAGGGCAAGGTATAGAATAGGCATTTGAGGGAGAGGGGTCCTTGTTTATCTTACAAAACTACATATATTTCTCTGCAGCTTGCTTTTCTCATTTAGCCATACTTTATTGAAATCCATCCTGGCCAAGAGATACCACACATAATTCCATATAGAGGTTTAGTGCACAACTCCATGGTATAAAGGAAGCTATCCCAATTTATTCAACCATCTCCTGATTGGTGGGGACTGAGGTTATTTCCATTTATTTTGTTTCCCCCTGTGAAAACAATGCTGCCACCACATTTTGTACAAATACCTTTATGGACAGGTTATTTACATTTCTAGGGTATAAAATTCCAGAGGTGTGATTGGCGGGTCAGAAGACATGTGCTCTGTTTTTTTTTTTTTTTTTTTTTTTTTTTTTTTTGAGAGAGAGAGAGAAAGAGAGACCAAGAGCAAGCAGTAGGGTGGGGAGAGGGGGAGAGAGAGAGAGAAAGAGAATCTTTTTAAAAAAAAATTATTTATTTAAATTCAAGTTAGTTAACATACAGTGTAGTATTGGTTTCAGGAGCAGAACCCAATGATTCATCACTTATATATAACACCCAGTGCTCATCCCAACAAGTGCCTTCCTTAATGCCCATCCCCCCACCCACCTCCCTTCTAGCAACCCCCAGTTTGCTCTCTCTATTTAAGAGTCTTTTATGGTTTGCCTCCCTCTCTGTTTTTATCTTATTGTTCTTTCCCATCCCTTATGTTTATCTGTTGTCTTTCCCAAATTCCACACAAGTGAAATCATATGATATCTGTCTTTCTCTGACTGACTTCTCTTAACATAATACCTTATAGTTCCCTCCATGTTGTTGTAAATGGCAAGATCTCATTCTTTTTGATCGCTGAGTAATATTCCATTGTATACATATTCCACATCTTCTTTATCCATTCATCGGCCAGTGGACATTTGAGCTCTTTCCATACTTTGGCCTTTGTTAATAGCGCTGCTATGAACATTGGGGTGCATGTGCCCCTTCAAATCAACATTTTTATATCCTTTGGATAAACACCTAGTAGTGCAATTGCTGGGTTGTAGGGTAGTTTTATTTTTAATTTTTGGGGGAACCTCCATACTGTTCTCCAGAATGGCTGCACCAGTTTGCATTCCCACCAACAGTGCACAAGGGTTCCCTTTCTCCACATCCTTGCCAACATCTGTCGTTGCCTGAGTTGTTAATTTTAGCCATTCTGATAGGTGTGAAGTGGTATCTCACTGTAGTTTTGATTTGTATTTCCCTGATGACGAGTGATGTTGAGCATCTTTTCATGTGTCTGTGATCATCTGGATGTCTTCTTTGGAGAAGTGTCTGTTCATGTCTTCTGCCCATTTCTTCACTGGATTATTTGTTTGTTGGGTGTATATATTTGGATACTAACCCTTTAGAGAGAGAGAATATGTTTTAAAATGTTTTTATTTATTTTTGAGAGACAGAGACTGAGCAGGGGAGGGGCAGAAAGAGAGAGGGAAGCACAGAATCCAAAGCAGGCTCCACACTCTGAGCTGTCAGCACAGAGCCTGATGCAGGGCTTGAACTCACAGGCTGTGAGATCATGACCTGAGCCAAAGTCAGACACTTAACCGACTGAGCTACCCAGGCGCCCTGAGACAGAGAATCTTAAGATGGCTCCACACTCAGCTCAGAGTCTGACATGGGGCTTGATCTCATGACCATGAGGATCATGGCATGAACTGGAATCAAGAGTCAGACGCTCAACCAACTGAGCCCTATGGGTGCCCTGACATTAGTTCTTTTTCATTTCCAAAACAGCTGTAAAACTTCACAACCACACAGGCGGTAGATGAGGGCACTTCTCTCCCCACATTCACACCAGCACTTATTGTCACTAGTCTTTTGAATGTTTGCAGTCTGGTGGATGGGAAATGGCATCTCAGTGCTGCTTTAATTTGCGCTTCCATGTTGACTAGTAAGGTAGAGCATCTTTCCATCTATTTATCAGCGCTTTGGTGTTCCTCTTCTGTCAACTGGGATTCCTAATCTTTGCCCCTTTTTTCTATTAGGTCTTTGCATTATGAATTTGTGGGATCTCAATGAAGGACATGAACCTGCCTTCTGTCATATGTTTTACAAATATATTTTCCCACTCTGTCATTTGTTGTTTGACTTATGAAAGTATCTCAGTTCTTTCCTTCTTCCTAGAGAGAGAGAGGGCACAAGTGAGAGCAAGTGAGTGAGGGACAGAGAGAGAGAGAGAAAGAGAGAGAGAGAGAATCTCACGAAGGGCAGAGAGAGAGAGGGGGAAAGAAAAGCTGGGCTCACCGGAAGCAGGGTTCATGTTCATCTGAAGCTGGGGCTTGTGCTCACCCAGTGTGGGCTTGAACTCACAAGCCATGAGATTATGACCTGAGCCAAAGTTACATGGTTAACCATTGAGCCATGCAGATGCCCCAAATACAGCAGTTTCTAATCTATGCCCTTATAATCTCAGTGCCTCCAAGAGACACTTGGTAGGTGGCTACCAAAATTGGGGCCAGCGGATCAGGGGAGTGGCGTAGACCTCCAACTCCCTGACCGTAGAGCTATTCTACCTTGGTTGTTTTACAAAATGGGTTTCCAGGAAAGATTGGGTTTGGACAACGTATTCTGAAGCTAAAGGAAGTTTTAAAAACGTCTTTTGGGAAATCTTTGGGGGCCCTCCCAGGTCTGTCATTCTCTGATTCCATGATGGTGAATGCTTGCTAAGGGAGAGAAGACCACATGTCAGCATAACTTTATCCAAAAGTAATTTTACTATTAAATCTCAAGGTAACTCAAAGTAGATATTAGAATCACAGAGTTTTAGAGGTGGAAGTCACCTTGAAAGTCATCTAGTCTAATGGCTCTCAATTTTGGCTACTTTTTGAATCACTTGGGAGCTTATAAAAAGTCCTGGTGCCCCTGACTGGGGCCAGACCAAGTGAATCAGTCCTTGGGGATTAGGGCCCAGGCATTGATGGTGTTTAAAGGCTCCTGGTGATTCTAATAAGCAGCTAGGGTTGAGAACACTTCTCTAGTTCAACTCCCTTATTTCATTAGTAAATAAATTGAGACCTGGAAGAGGTGATGAGGTATTCCACAGCTGACTAACTGTTGAGTTGGCACTAGAACTTCTATCTCCACCTCCAGGTTAGCTTTTTCATTTGCATCAAACAAATCCCTCATCAAGCACCGTGCCTTGGATTTTCAGCCAGCAATCCTAAAATCTCTGTGTGAGTGTTTTGTATCTTTGCATATGATCAGCTTCCCTGCATGCAGTTCTGTGCACCATGGGTGAATAGACCTAGTTCGGCCTTGCCAGACCATAGTGGGGAACAGGGTCATAAAGAACTATAATGATAAACGGGAGGGCTAAATAAATGGTACATCCTATGCAGAGGATGGGGCCAGGGGCTCAGAAGGAGGAAGAAGTAGTTGATGGGAGGTCCGGGGGCAGGGAGCAGGCCTGCAAGTGGGAACTGGGCCTAATGCATGATCGAGAAAAGCCAGAAGCTCCTCCCTGGAGCAATGTGGACACGGGGTGAAGGGTCCTCAGTAAGGGGGGTGGGGAATGTGTTGGTGCCAGCGGGGCCCAGCCTGTCAAGGCCACGCTTGACCTTCTCCCTTTTGCTCTGCCCTCAGGAATGAGACCGTGCTGCACCAGTTCTGCTGCCCAGCCGCCGATGCCGAGCAGAAGCCCGCCTGCTCCGACTTGGCCTCCCAAAGGTGGGAATGCACTGGTGGCCGTACTCCTTTCCCCACCCCCACTGTCCTCCCCCTTGAAGCAAAGCACACCACACAATGCCATTCGGCCTCTTCCTCTGAGTCCTGCGTTTTTGTTTGTCTGCTTTTACCTCCTGCCTCATGTTTCTATTTCTCTTTCCTTCCTCTGGCCCCCAGATGAGCCATCCCAACTCTGGAGGCCATTGTACCCTAGTGTTCAAATTCCAAGCTTAGGCTCCTCCCCCTAAACAGCCTATGTAAAATATCATCTTTTTAGATGTGAAGGGAAGTTAGTTGGATTATACACAGTATATCTAATCACATGGTAGGTTTTCTGGCACTCAACAGGTGCTCAACCCAAGGTCGTGCCCGCCTTTTCTATGATAGCAAAGACTTACAGTTTTCTTTCTAATCTTTCTCCTTCCATAAAAGAGCCAAGATGACTGAGTTCAATTGTCAAGCTTTTCAACCTGCACTGAGTCAGCTATTGACCTGGGAAGGAAGGGGGAGAGTGTTGAGTCAAGGGCTGGTGTCACTGTCGCAGGCCTGCTTCATCTTGTCATGGTCATAGTCCTTCTTTCTTGTATTAATCGTTTTGAATCAAAAAGTTTTAAATTAATTTAACTATTTTAACTAGCAAAATACCAGATCACTTCCTACTCACTGATGACATCTTAGGGTAATACAATTTAAATATATATACATATATTTGATGGAAAGGCACAGCATGCCAAGCTAATCAGACAGAAAATGTGAGTTTTACCACATTTGTTCGGGGCCTCTCCGGTAAAGTCAACAACATAGCAGTCTTCAGTGGGAAGTAGTCCTCGTCGTCACAAAATCTATTGTTTAGCTTTAACGTGTACTATTGACGTTTCCTTTTAATGTGGAGTACATTCACCTCTAAGTTTCTGTGTGGAATCATCATCCCATTTGTAAAGCTTACACAGGAAGGGTGATGAGTAACCAAGTGCTGAATGGATACAGAAACGTCGCAAGCCTGCCAAGCACCACCTGCTTTCCACAGTGTGGCCCCTCTTCTCCACAGCTGTTTGCTGTGGATGTCTTCCATTGTGGGACTGACACCTAACAGCTGCCCGAGGAGGTGCTTAGAAGGTTCTTTGGGTTTCTTAAGCTCAAGATTCCCCTGGAATGTAAGTGTAGGTAAATAATTCTGCTCCACACAGGTCATTTCCTCAGCTAGAGTAGGAGAAATGAACCCAATCTGAGTAGCTAAACTCATACTCCCTCTTCCCACCCCATCTCCCATTTTGTGGTCCCTCCTCCTTACACTTCTGTGCTCCTGTCTGTCTTCCACCTTCATCTGTCTCTCTGCCTCTCCCCTTCCTCGCCCACATCAAATTCGTCTCCTGTGTCTACATCCCAGGACTCCTGTCACGCTTTGTTCTTTCCACCAATTCTTCTTAGTTCCGCACTTCTCTCTCTCTTTTTGTTTTACTTACTTCACTGGGAGTCAAGATACTTGGATTCTGTCCTGAACTTGGCCCCATCTACAGTCTCCTGCTGTTGGGATGAATTTGGGCAAGTTGCTCAGTCCCCTGGACCTCAAAAGTTTCCCAGTCCAAGAGGGTGGTCTATCAGGAAAGTAATACTGACGCCTAATCTCACTGAGTGTCTCAGCTGCTCAGTGGGGTTAGACCAGGCTTCCTCATCCCTGTCTTATGTGAGAGCAGAGTAAGTTTCAGATCACTCAAGGGCCTTGCCCATCATCACCCAGCCAGAAAGTAGCAGCGCCCACACTTGCCCTGAGGACATGTCACTCCTACTGCCCACCATTTCCTTGTTTGAGACTCAGTGATTCCATGATCTTTCCTCCTTTATTCCTTGGAGATTCACTAGGTAGTAATCAGAGATGGTAGCTATTGACACAAAGACACAAAACCACCTCTGAAAGGCATTGCTACTCATTTCCCCTTAAGGGGAAGTCAGGGCCAGGGTATAGGCAGGATTCTGAGGTGTCAGACTCAGGCCAGAGCAAGTGGCACCTCGGGATCCTTAAGTCCAGGGCTGAGGAAGGCGTGCTTATTCCTAGAGAGTGAGCAAGTAGAAGCATGGAAGGCAAAGAAAAGGACCAAGCCCTGTGCGATGCCCTGGGTGGTCTGTGGGCCAAGTTCTGTGCCCAGGGACATAAGAACAAGTAAGGCCACTTGAGTTCTGGAGGATCTCACCATCTAGTAGGGCACTGTGGTGCCCCCAAATTGGAAATGGCTCACCTGGAACCTGAAAGAAGAAAGAAATGAGAGAATGTGAGAGTGGGAGAGAAGAGGAAAGAGTAGCGTGGCATTAGGGTGATCTTCAAGGACAGGAATGGAGGGTCCTGGTTCCTTCCAATGGGCTGTCACTGTTCAGACACATGGCTGAGTCTTCTTCCTAAAAATGTCCTCCTTGGTGGGGGGTGGGGGAGAAGAGCTGTCTAGCGTGCCTACTACCCCATCAATCCAGCTCAATTCAGTAAGCATTTAATTGCTACTACCTAAGCACAAAGCCTCGGCAAGGATGGATGACAGGGTGCCCTCAAGCTCAGTCCTGGGGGACATGGCAACAGGAATCCTTCCTTGGACTTTTCATGGTCATCCTCTCTCTCACTTCTCACCCCTCATCCTTGTCATGCCCATACCTCTCTGCTTGCCCAACCACCCTGTGGCCCTGGGTCCTGGTGGGAAGGGATAGGAGGGGCTGGTGTGCCATGTGGGAGAGAGCGACAGGTGTATGTGGGGAGGGGCGGGGGGTGCTCCCCCATCATGGCTGCCAAGGGAATGGGCTTCTTTCTCAAGATTTGGGGTGGGAGGGTAGGAAATGTATTATCTTAGTTTCCCCTTGGAGGGGCAGGTGCCTAGTTACGTGAGGACGGGAGGGAGGGTGGGGGAATGTTCAGTCATGGAGGGACCACCCCCTGCAGCCCCCCGCCCCGTGTGGGGCAGGGAGACTAGCCCCTAGTTGGTTCAGACCTTTAGCTGCTGTCTGCTTCTGTTCCCAATTATTCCAAGTTGTTCTGTTTGGTTTGTAGTTTCCTAGAGTGTATTTCTGTCTGTCTGTTGTCTGTCTGTCTGCCTCTGATGTCTGTTTCTCGGCTTCTCTGAAAGGAGGCTTTCTGGATGTTTTCTGACAGTCCAACAGTGTATGTCAGTCAGTCTGTCTGTTCCTGGCTTCCTGGGAGAACTCCATCCTAAGAACGTTTTCTCCCATGAGACCCCCGACATCCCTGCTCCCAACCGTATCTGTGACCCCTTATCAGTTTCCTTTAACCAGGTGCCCCACCTCCACAGAGTGTAGCCCAGACCTTCCCCGGGAATTTCTCTGTGAGAACCTGCCAAGGTCAGAGATTGGGCTGAGGGCTAGCACAGGGTGGGTGGGTCACAAAGGCCTCTGGGCCACCCTGGGAGGTCCTGGGCTGGGCTGCAGGGCTCTGAGACAAGCTAGGCTCTGTCAGTCTGACTTCCTACCAGCTCAGCCAGGCTCTAGCCCAATCAGCCTCCTCTGAGTTTTCTGGGGATAAGCCTGTCAGTCTCCACAGGAGACCCCAATAAGAAATCTAAGCCAATCGATCAGGTCTCTGGGGCCTTTGGTGTGTGACCTCAGAGCTGACTCCTTGACACTCTTCCTCCGCACCCCAGCTGAAGCCAGTGGTGATCAAGGTCAGCCCAATTTGAGGGGTCTGTCCCCTCCCTGTCCCACCCTGAGCTGTGGGGCTGAGCAAGAATCTCTTTCTCAAGAACCCTGGACTCATCCCATGGGGGCCTCACAGTAGCTGATCACTCACAGCCCCATCGGCCAGACCAGTGGAGAAGGAGGCACCACAGCCCGAGGAGAACCCTCAGCCCAGAGGAGAGACTCAGGGGCCAGGAGAAACCCTCACCCCTTCCAAAGAGGCAGCTAAGCCCCAGCCCTGGGGTGGGGGGGCTGTTGCTAGAACAACCTGCCCCAGCCACATATAGAGAAGCCTTTGAGGGATGGGGTCAGGAGAAACTCTACCTTGGGATGTGGAGCCTGCCAGGGAGGGATGCCCCCCAGGAGGTGAGAACACTCAAAGTTGAGCCTGTCTGGGAGCTGGGTTTCTGCAAGAATAGAGGCCAAGGGGTGGGCATCAGGGACGAGGGGGCAATGGAGCCATTATGGGGCTGGCAGAGGCCTCTAAGGCTGGACCCCCGGGCGTGGTGCCTGGGTTCACAAGCCTTTAGGCAAACCCCCGGTGCACGCCAGGGCACTTAGGTCCTCAGGTGAGAGCTGGGGGTGGTGGAGCCCAGAGAGGCCAGCCTGATGCAGCAAGTGTGTGCCAGGCTCTTTCTTCCCCCTTCCCTACTGCCTCCTGCTGCTAGCTAATGACAAGGGCTTTATTCTAGGGAGCTGAATAGGCTAGTAATTGCAGCCCTACTTCCAATCCCATGCCTCTCCTCCCTCTCAGGCTCTCAGTGACAATGACCCTGGAGCTGGCCAGCCACCACGCAGTATCCGGTAGAATGGCAGCCCGTTTGTCTCCGTGGGTGGCAATAGGGCAGAGTGGAGGAAGATTGGCTTCTATTAGTATAATGAGAGGAGGCTCAGAGGGGTGGTGGTGGCGGCTCAGCTAGGGGAGGCATAGGGAGGAAACAGAACATACTCCCTCCCCTGGGGAACCCTGGGGAGCCCTGTGGGCCCCAGCAGATTCAATGTCTCATCCCTGGTACTCGGTCCTACCTGCCCCAGCCTTACTCCAAAATGGAAGAGACACTAATATTTCTTGAACGTGCCAAGTATGTTGCACCAAGGACTCTAGTATTTTATGTCAATTCTGTGAGATAGCTGTCATTTGCAGCTACAGATAAGGAATCTGGGATGGAGAGAAGTCTCATGTCTTGACAGAGGGACCGTGTTAATCAGTTCTGGAACCGGAAGGTGAGCTCAGGTCTAACTCCAAAATACAACCACTTTCCACGGAGCTGCTGCTAGGGTTCTCTCTCTCTCTCTCTCCCTCTCTCTCTCTCTCTCTCCCTCTGTCTGTCTGTCTTTCTTTCTTACAGAGCACAGGAGAAACCCTTCTAGGCATTTCTTTTGATCTTAAATAACATCTATTTTCTCTGATTGTAAGTTATACTTGCTAGTTGTTGGAAATGTGGAAAATACAGAAATATAAAGAAGAAAATAATTTAATCCAGTTATATAGAATTAACTACTGTCAATATATTAGGGGGCAACCTTCCAGGGTTTTATTTTTCTAAGCACTGGAGTTTACATTTCCCCCATTAAAAAAGAAACAGATTTTGTAGCCTGCACTGCCCACTTAGTATACTGTGTCCAGAGAGAGCCTCCCCCGAAGCAGCCCCTCCCGGGCCCCTATCCTTTCCTGGTGCCCGTCCGCACCTGCTAACCAGCCCGCAGACTGGGCGGTGGGTGGCTGTGGCTCTGCTGGAGACTGCACTCCTTGCTATCCTTGAGCAAGGGGCTTCCTTCCAAGGGTGCTGTCTGGGAGAGCCCTTCGTTCGCATTGTTGGTGCCTCTGTCCCGCCTCTTGGCTCTCCCCAGCTGGCCTGGGGCGTGATCAATGGACCAGCCAGTGTTTACTCAGCGATTACGGAGCAATTAAATTCTCAATCGATTCAGTTTAGTCTTCAAACAGCTGGGCTAGGGAGCCTCGGCCTCACGTGCCAACTCCGTCAGTCACATCCCAGGCTCAGAGGCTGCCGGGAATCCTGTCCCACCCGCAGTGGAGAGGGTAGGGGCTCGTTCTGGGGCTGCAGCACTGCGTCCCCTCTTCCCTCGAGAAGCACAGAGAAGACATGGCTTCCCTCGTAGGCCCTAGTGGGACTGGAGAGTTGGCCCACCTAAGCTGCCCAGCCCCTAGGCTCCGGGGTCTCCGCCTCGGCACACAGGGAAGACAGTGGGTGGCAGGCAAGGCCAAGGGGAAGTTGTCTGATCTCCTTCAGTATCCAGTGGTTAGTTCCCCAAGGCCTTGGCAAGGGTTGGGATCCTACCCTAATGCAGTGCTGTGACAGTTCCCAGAATGCCCTGCCCTGGAATGGAGCATCTGCTGACTGGGGGGCCCAGGTGGGATTCCTGGGGATCGAGGACCTCAGTCTGGCCCGGGACACAGCAAACCTGGGCTCAAGTGGTGAACAGCGGTGGGGGTGGGGGGGGAGGGCCTGCTCTTGCTCCTTCTTATTCAGGCTTTCTGAGCAGGTTAGATTTGCTCACCAGTGTCCTGAGGATTTCTGTGTAGTTATGGCAGAATCCACCTTGGCTGGAGAAAACCACAAGGAAAATGGCAGAAGAATTCGGTCCTGGAGCTAGAAAAACCTGTCCTCTGATGGACCATGTGACCTGTCCCCTCATGTCTGTTCTTTTTGTCCCATCTGTGTCTTTCCCCCCAGACTCAGGAGGCACAAAAGACAAAATAGATGTCAGAATACTTTGATACCCTGGTAGGGAATCCCCCCCACCCCCATGCCTCCAATTCCGGAGAGTATTAGGAAAGCTTTGTCTTGTCATGATTTTTGACTTTCTGTTCAGAGAGTTTTCCTCAGTTGCAATGTGAAACTTGTGTTTGGAGTCAAGTATTTGTCCGGGCCGATTTCCTTGTGTATTTTTCCCATCCAGTGATGCTCGATGCTCTAAGACCAGTCTCTTCATGAGACCTCAGTTGTCACCAGAGGGCACTTAGCAAACTTTCTCATCCACAGGCTGGGCTGGGGTTGTGTTGTGTGAGGGAGGCCAGGCCTGGGCCCAACTTCAAAGAGCTGCGAGCTAAGACAGACAGCTTTCTGTCAGCAGTGTGTTGAGAGATGATTAGAGAATTTCTCTTCAGTCTGCATTTCTATTTTGTGTCCCTTATCCATGAGAGAGGGAAAGAGAAAACTGGCTGTCAGCTAGTGAGCCCTTGCTATGCACTAGACAGATATCAGCTTATTTAATTCCCACTGAAAGTTCATGAATGTTATTAGTCCCGGGTTTGCCAACAAAGTGAGGATCGGAGCTGATGAATGACTTGTCCAAGGGCCATATCCCTGGCAAAGGGAGGAACTAGGATTTGAACCAAGCATCTATCGCAGCTTCCGCCACCAGAGTCAGATGACCAAAGAAGGGAGGTGTTTTCAAGCATAGGAAGTAAACGCGTGGTGGGGGAATGAACAGTCGGCTCTCACTTCCCTGGCCCCAGGAAGGGGGCTGCTCAGAGGGAGCTCCTCAAAGACAGCCTGGTTTGTGGGGCGGCGAAGGCTGGACCTCCACCCCACAAATGAGGCTTTGAGGACTCCAGGCAGCTGGAGGTAAACATGTTGGAGCAACCAAGCTGAAGAGAGAAATAACCGGGAAGATATTTTTAGGGGGAAAAAGCTTCAGGCTTTCTTATTTAAAGAAATAAACATGGGGCGCCTGGGTGGCTTAGCCGGTTAAGCGTCCGACTTTCACTTAGGTCATGATCTCGCGGTTTGTGGGTTCGAGCCCCGCATCAGGCTCTGTGCTGACTGCCAGCTCAGAGCCTGGAGCCTGTTTCAGAGTCTGTAACTCCCTCTCTCTCTGACCCTCCCCTGCTCACGCTGTCTCTCTCTCTCTCTCCTAGAAATAAATAAAACATTAAAAAAAATTAAAAAAAAAACAAAACTTATAAAAAAAAAAAAAAAGAAAGAAACATAACTAAGGCTAATACTCCCAGAACAACAAAATGAAAGCCACCACAAGGAATGTCTAACTATCTCTGTTCCATTGGTGTTCATTAATGCAGTTTTATCCAATTTAGGAAAAGATATTCTTTTTCTCGTTTACCAGAAACTTCTTGTTTGAGTCTTTCGGGTAACCTCTCTTTGCAAGCCTAGAGATTTTTCTAACCTCACTATCTCTTAGGCCTTTTTGGTTTTGGTTTGTTTTCTCCTCTGAAAAGTCATCTTGACCCATTCATTTGTCTTTCAACCAATAATATGACCATGATGATAATTTATAATTTCAGTAAGTGTTTCTGATATATAACAAAAAGGGCTTTAAATCTGTTTCATTAGGGACACCTGGGTGGCTCAGTTGGTTGAGCGTCCGACTTCGGCTCAGGTCATGATCTCACGGCTCATGGGTCCGAGCCCCACGTCGGGCTCTGTGTTGACAACTAGCTCAGAGCCTGAAGCATGCTTCAGATTCTGTATCTCCCTCTCTCTCTGACCCTCCCCTGCTCATGCTGTCTCTGTCTCTCAGAAATAAATAAAACATTAAAAAAATTTTTTTTTAAATCTGTTTCATCAAACGGAAAGAGGAGATCATCATAGTCTACAGTGAGTGATTTAATCAGACCAGGCATTCTTAACAATTTTATTGCCTTTAACAGAGGCCTTGGAACAGCTTAAGAAAGGAGATTTTTTAAAAAATTTTTAATGTTTATTTATTTTTGAGAGAGAGGGGGGCAGAGAGAGAGGGAGACACAGAATCCGAAGCAGGCTCCAGGCTCTGAGCTGTCAGCACAGAACCTGACAGGGGGCTCAAACCTACAAACCACAAGATCATGACCCACAAACCACATGATCATGATCAGACGCTTAACTGACTGAGAACCTGACAGGGGGCTCAAACCTACAAACCACAAGATCATGACCCACAAACCACATGATCATGATCAGACGCTTAACTGACTGAGCCACCCAGGCGCCCCAAGAAAGAAAATTCTTAGAGATTTTTTTGTATGATTAAAAAACCACAAAAAAACCCAAAAACCAGGAAAGGTATCTGTCTGTGAAGAAAGACTGGAATGTGCTGCTGTCTCTGGCAGGGAGAAGACCCAGCAGGAGCTGTTGCTTTTGAACCAGAGGGTTTCTGGCTGGAAGGGACCCAAGGGGTATACCACCCTTTATCACACAGATAGGAGACTGAGGACCAGAAGAAGGTGTCTTGCCAGCTCTCCCAGCTGGTGACGTGCCCAACAGGGTCTAGAACTCAGGCTTCTTGAAGAGCTGGTGCTTTCTAACACCAGATTTCTCCATGCCTCAGTTTCCCCAGCTACCACATGAGGGGGTGAGCCATCTAATGCCCAGGGCCCCCGTGGCAGTGATTCTGTAAGAAGACACTCTGCCTTGGCCCGAAGCGGCAGGAGCACCCAGGAGCATTTACAAAGCAAAACAAAGGGCAAGTGGCATCACAGGACACGGGGGACAGTGGGCCCAAGAAGCAGATGGGACAGCAACATTCAAATGAGCATGAGCGCACGTAAGAAAGGAGAAGCGTCGAGTGGGCCCTGCACAGGTTTGGTCTTTCTCTGGTCTACTTATTGTTAAGATACAAAAGGGAATTTTCAAGAGGAAGAAAGCCTCGCCTCACTCAGAGTCCTCCAGGCTCTCACAGCCGCCTTCTGTCATTTTCCGTGGTCCTTGTCCCACTCTCCGCATCCGGGGGCCCGTGCAGCCTGGGCTGTGTCCCCTAGAACCCCCCAGGAATGAGTCCCATACCCGCTGCCCTTCTGCCATCCACGCAGACAGATGTCTTCATTCCAAAGACAGAAATGATGGAAAATGAAGGAAGTTTCTGTGGAAAGCTGGTCATAACCCTAACTAACATGTGTACAGGGTGCTCCGGGCTGTAAAACTCCTTCCCGACCCTTCACCCCTCTGACCTTCACCACAAACCTGTTAAAGGCCACAGGGGCAAGAATTACTTTTTCCATTTTCCAGCTGGGGAAATACTCTGGGAAAGGAAGTGGCTTGCTCAAGTTCGAAAGGGAGAAGCTGACAGAGATCACGACAAGCCTGCATAAAGAGAGAGGCTGCAATGAGCAGGGACATTAAGCCCTGCTTCCTGCCTGTCACTGTTTGAATGTGCTGCCTTGGCCACGGTCCAAGTGCCACCACCCACACAGACTGGCGGGATCTCGGTGTGGTTCCTGTGTTCCAAGTCTAGGCTGTAGGTTGGCAGGTTTGGAGAAGCAATCAGGTGACCCTGAGGTCCTCGGATCTCAGGGAAACTGACTCACCAGAAATAAGTTTATGAGAGACTTGTATATTAGTATGAATTCATTAATTCATAATAGAAATGATACTGGTGAACGGGATACTCACAGTTGCTGATTAATAATGAACTTAAAAATATGAAAATCTCTTTTCTTCTCCAAGGGCAGAGGGGTGAGCACCAGATGATTTTTGTGGATTCCCTTCTAGGTTGGACAGGAAGATCTGAGAAGCGGGGAGGTAGTAAAATAGTGCCCTGGGCTCGAAGATAAATTCAGGAAGACTTCAAGGATGTACTAGAATGTGGAGCAGTTGAGAACATAGACAGACCAACTCAAATCCGGGTCTAAATCCTAGCTTGGCAACTTACAAACTCTGTGATCTTGGTTAAATTACTTAAACTCTCTAATCCTCAATTTGCTTACCTATAAGATGGGGATAACAGGAGCAGTTACCTCCTACAGTGGTGGGGGGGGGGAGGGGTTAAATGAGATGATGCCTGGAAAGGTGCTTGGCATATAGGAAGCACTCAATAAGTGCTAACTGTTTTAAAGCTGGATTTTTCAGGAGCAGAGAGGGAGAAATCAATCAAGATCCAGGAGCCTCAGAGAAGGGGCCTAGAAACTCAGGTATGACTAAGAAATGTTTAGGAAGAATGGGCTGACTACTTTAGGGGATGAGGGTCTAATGGCAGAGCCCTGGTATGGCAAGTACGTAGGGACACATACTTCGAGTGTTGTTCAGGGTCACTGAGCTATGCCCTTCAGAGAGAGGTCTCGTCCCTCCTTTGGATGGCAAGTGATGGGCATGGAGAAGGAGGCGTCTTTCAGATGTTTCCATTCAAGCCTAGACTGGGATACAGGGAGTGTTGGCTGGGAAGAGCCCAACATCTGAGAGAAAGAGAGACTCTCAGAATTAAGGGACCAATTTGGGGGAAAGATCAAAGAAGCTAGAGACCCACATAAATGTCAATCCAGCAGGGCCAACAGGCCCACACAGGAGATTTTCTAAACATCAGGGCAGGAGAGGAAATGATTTCACCCAGCACCCGGCTGTCACAGTGCAGGCTAGGATGAGACTAAGCACAGAGGCATTTTATCAGAAAATGATTGCCAGCTGACAGTTTGATTGCCTGTTCTCTTAAGAGGAGGAAACAGTTGAACCCTTGCAGGGAAAGGTTTATGGCCTGGCACTGACCCCTGCCCTGCCTGGAGGGGTGGGTGGTCCTCCAAGCTGGGATCTCTGAGGCTTCTTCTCAAACCCAGCGTGTCCCACATTGTCCCCTCATCCTAAACACTTTTGGAGATGACGTGTGAAACCCACAGGCATGTGGAAAACGGCACAGCCATTCTGATACCATAAGCTTGTGAGAGGTTTCCTCTGCAGCAAGAACGACTGAAGCTAGACATTAGGAAGAACTTCAAGTAGGAAAGCAAAAGATAATGAAGGGGACTGTAAGGAAATAAGTAAATAATCCTGCTCCCTAGTAACTGGATGTATGTCCAGGGCAGCGTCCTACATGACTAGGGGTCTGCCATTTCCATCCCGTGTGTCACAAGACTCCCGTTTGGGGTAAGCACACACCTGACTGCCACAGATACCTGTAAGCCATCGGAGACCCTTCTCCCGGCTTGGGGTGAAATTCAGCCTGTGAGGAGCCGGGAGAATGTCTTTCCCTGGAAATAGTTCAAGATCCAAAACAGCATCTGCTCTGCTGGGGTGAGGAAGGGCCGAGCTGAGTGGCACAGGAGGAGGTTGGAATAAAGGGACTTTATAGCCACCAGGTTACAAAACAGCCGGGCATGGTCTCTTGCCCGGCCTCTGGGATGCACCGTGCGTGTCGCCATCATCACCATCCCTCGGAGGGACCCCAGAAGGATTAGATGAGGTCATCTCTCCAGGGAGTCATCGCTCTTGAGCCAGAAGCTGAGGAAGCGAGACGTGCCCAGAATCGGGAAGAAGCTTACATTTACAGAGCATCAGTAGGTCCCAGAAGCTTTATGGACCTTGTTTTATCAACCCTCCCAACAGAATCATGTGGCAGGGATCCCTGCCTTACGAGTGAGGAAACAGGCTCCGAAACGTTCAGGAACTAGGCAAGGCCACACAGCAAGGGAGTTGTTGGATTTTAAACCATGGTCAGTCTGTCTGGTTCTTCATCTCAGACTCATTGTACCCTGCTGCCTCCCAGCCTCTCTACCTTCTGGCAGGCTTCTCTTGGCATCATCTCTAACTCAGAGCTTCAGAAATTATGCCGTGCAGAAAAGAGCACTACTTTTCCATTTAAAGAACTCTCACACAAGAACGTAAGAGAAAGATAGTTCGAGTTAAGGACTGTTCTTTATTCTGAAGTCATTTCCTTCCTACATTTTCATATTCGGAACCGGAATGAGGCTTTTGCTTTTTGTTTTCTTATTTGAACAGAATAGCGCGTTGGAAATTCTAGAAAGGAAAAGGAGAGTGGTTCCCTATACAGGGCTTACTGAGCATTTTACACACCTTAATTCTCTCCTAGAGAAGGAGGCACAAGTTAAGCAACTTGCCCAAGGCCACACGGCAACTCAATGGAAGAGTCAATGTTCGAAGCCAGTCCGTCTGGCACAGAGGCCTCCCTGCCTCAGTGCCGTCCCCCTTTGTGCACTGGCCAGCATTGCCTGTGGTCTCCTGTGTTCCCTCTTCTCAGGGACCCCAAAGCACTCACACCCTGGACCTGGCTCCCAGCTGGCTCATGGGCTGATGCCTCTCTTGAGTACACGTCTCCCAGCACCACCCATGTGGCTCCTGAGAGTCACTGTGGTCCATTCGGAGATGGTTACATACCGAGACCACAGGGCAGTATGTGTGTGTGGGGCGAGGGAAGGGGGGGTGGGGGGTGTCCTTAAAGAACGAGTCTATTTTCTTTTCTAAAATCTTCCTTGCTGAGACAATGGGTACAGCCCAGCTGCGGCCAGATCCCTGCCATCTTTTCTGTCCTGCTGGCACGGAGTGCCGGCCATCGCCCTCGGAGGGGGCCCTCCTGACCTGTGTGGGGTCTGCAAGATCTCGAGGGTTCCTGGACCCGCCCCGCGTGCACACTATGCAGGCTTGGTGCTCCTGCAAAGGCAGCCACTGCCGCTTACATAAGGACAAGGAGGAAATTTGCCCCCAAGGAAAAGCCAGGGAGTGATAAAAACAAATTCAGGACAAAGATTCCTTTGAGGAGAGGAGGAGGAATACGTGAGGTATTAAAGGCTTCTGATTGTGCCATTTCTTGAGCTGGGTACAAGGGAAGATTTTTCTTTACACTTTACATATGTTACTCATATTTGCATATGTAAAATGGCTCATAATAAGAGAAAAAAATTAAATAAAGCCCAGAGTTTCACTAGGCTGTGAATAAAAAGTGCTGTCGGCACGGGCTGCGTGATGACTTTAGGCTGTGCATCCAGAGACGGTTTTAAAGGCAGTATTTCTGGAGCTTCATTGCAGGGTTGGGTGCCGTGAGGGTGTCAGGCGTGGGAAACATGTTCTCTTAGGGGGATAGCACAAGCAGACATAAGCGGTGAGGAAATCTGAGGTGCATTTAGGTGCACAGTGAGTTCTCTGTGTTCGGGCTAAGAGAAACGCGCATTTGTGAAATTGTGTGCTGTGTGTTGGGGAAGGGGCAGAAGGCGGGTAGGATGTCCTTAGAGCTTGATTTTGCTACCAGATCTATGCCTATTTGGGAGACAATAAAATGCTCAAGATATTCCAGTGGCAATAAGATGGCATTCATCAGCATGGCCAGTTTGGAGCCTATGAGGGAGGTGTCCTGAGGAAACTTCTAGATGAGGTTCCCCTGGAGGACAGGAGGTTCTGATGCCCAGGAGCTGCTGTTCCCTTGTGGGGTGAGGCTGATGCACACAATGGACGTCTGGAAACAGTCTGCCTGGGCTATTCTGTGACCAGCCTTGAGTGAGCGCCACGGTTCGTGGGCCTGGATGTGGGCAACGCATGAGTCCAGAGAAGGACTATGGTTCCTTTGACAGGAAACCCCTACAGACAAAGCAAAGCAGCCTGTGCCTTCTTGGAACAGCTATGAGACCAAAGCCCAGAGTCTGCAAGGAGCTGACAGGAGAGAGAATCACTTACTCTCTCAGGGCCCTTGGGAGAGGGGAGGGAGAAGCATCTGTCATAGCCAATAAAGCCAGGGCAGTTTCTGCAAGTGGATGAGCCCAGAAAGCCACAGCTGCCTTCCTCCAGGGGTTTCTATTCTGAGACCTGGCTTCCAGCTTGGATAATGGAGGTCAAGGAGCCATGGGCTGGGACAGGTGCTGGCATGGATTAAATGACGTAAGGAAAGTAAGGGGAGGCTTTTGCTGTGTCCTTGGGTGTTGAGGGCAGAGGAGCTAGAGCCCAGCCACTGAGCAGGGTTGGTGTAGTACAGGCCTGGGGCCCATGGAGAGGGAAGTAGACACAGAGAAAGCTGAGCCTTGCCTTCCTTCCAGATGTCAAAGCATCTTGTGGAAATTGTCCATTTCATGATGAGGAGACAGAGGGCCAGAGAGAAGTGGCATGCCCAAGGTTATACCAAATGCTGCGAGCAGAAGTGAGATTGGACCTTGACTCACAGCCCAGTGCTCTTTCCACCACCTAGAGTAGCATTTTCTATTAGCCTGTCCTTAGAATGAGCACAGAGCGACTCTGTTTCCAGTACTGGCCCTCTGCTCACCTCAGCTTTGCCCGGTACCATCTGGGGCCCAGAGGATGCTTGGCTTCCTTTGCTTGGTGCCTTTATTCTGACCATCTACAACAACCTTATTGATTCAGACATGGGAGATAAAGAAGTGTTTTAGTAACGGCTTAAAGTCTTCAGATGCAAAGCATGTTGTTAGCTTTTGTCTGCAAAATGCCTAGTTTCTTTGTCCCAAAAGCATTTTAAGAAAGGCAGGCAGGGGCACTTGGGTGGCTCAGTTGGTTAAGCGTACGACTTCGGCTCAGGTTATGATCTCCCTGGGTTGTGGGTTCAAGCCCTGCATCGGGCTCTGTGCTGACAACTCAGAGCCTGGAGCCTGCTTCAGATTCTGTGTCTTCCTCTCTCTCTCTCTTTCTGCCCCTCCCCCCTCTCAAAATAAATAAACATTAAAAAAATTTTTTAAGAAGTCTGGCAGAGTTTGGACTAATGTAGTGCAATTGGTCAAGACTTCTGGGGGTTCTGCCCATGTGAGGAATCCTTCAGCCTCCCAAACCCTCCTGGCAAGGTCTTGAGTAATCACTGCTCTAGCCTTCCACAAATGGGAAAACAGCCTTCTCCAGCCACCCACCAGTGCCAACACCAGCAAGCCCCTCAGGGTCTGGGCCTCCATGTGCCTCCTCAGTCCTTTCTTGACCTTTGTGCCAAAGGCCACCACCCAAGTCAGCATCTGGCAGGACAGCGTGGGCCTAGGTGCCTTCTCCTGGCTCTCGCACAACTCTTCAGTTCCTTCTGTCCCCTCCAGCTCCTGGCAGGGGCGACAAGGCCTTGCCTGGGAGCCCAGGGAGGACACTCACTGACCCGAGTCAGCTCCCTGGCAGGGGCTGTGTGAGCCCAGAGTACTGCCAGGTGCGTAGAAAGGCTGTATTTCCAGGGCTCTTGGGTGCCTCAGCTGATTAAGTGTCCAACTCTTGATTTCAGCTCAGGTCGTGATCTCATGATTGGTGAGATTGAGCCTCGAACTGGGCTGCATGCTGAAAGCACAGAGCCTGCTTCAGGTTCTCTCTCCCTCTCTCTCTGCCCCTCCCCAACTCATAGGTGTGAACTCGCTCTCTCTTTCAAAATAAATAAATAAACTTTAAAAAAAAAGATGCTGTATTTCCCATTGTGGCCAGCATACCAACCTATGAGTTCATTTTATCTTTCTCACTCTCTTTGAAAGGAGATATTCACATCCCCATTTCGCAAATGAGCAAACTGAGGTACAGAAAAATTAGGTATCTTACCCAAGTCAGCCAACGAGTAAGTTGCAGAACCAGGGGCCTCACTCTACTCAAGCTCTCTTCCTGGTGAACAAGGATGCCTTCAGTGCTAGGTGTCAGTAAGCAGTGTCTGAAAGCTATGTGGTCAGCGATACCCAAATACTTTCTCTGTACGACCAGAACTGCCTGTGGCTCTTGGCACAGTCTTCAGCATGTGGAAGATAATCCATGATCATCTCTCCAGAATGGTGTTTTTAGCCTGGGCTATGGAGTCTCTAAAGTCTCCTAACGTGAAGGTAAAATCTGGCACATATGAAATCACCTGCGTTTTTCTAGGAAGAGAGCCTAGAGTTCTTTCAAAGGCACTGGGAACTGGGAAAGGTTCTACAGGTGTGCGGGCAGGCAGGTAATCTTGACTATTGAGAGAAAAAGGAAGAAAAAAGAAAAGCCAGTTATCTGTCACTGATTTGGTTCTCTGGGAAGCAGACTCTGAGTTGAGGGTGCTCAATGTTTCCTAGAGAATGAGCTTGGGATCAACATACACGGAAGGGAGGGCAAGAACATAGCATGGGGCAAAAGAAAAAGTCCAAGTGATGGAAGTCCAACAGAAGCCTCAGCCAATCCCAGGCAAGCTCTGGAGGGAGAATGACCTACCAAACTTGCCCCATGTTGAGTAACGATGGTTGAGCCTTTATATCCCTGCCTCAATCAGTCCCTGGATTTGGACAGCACTGGGAAGGACATAACTTTGGGCCAAGGAGCTGTCTGCCTCTGAGACACTCCCTGAAGGAGCTGATGGGGCTGACAGCAGAGGGCAGTCTCCAGTAGCACTCCCAGAGCTGGACAACGAGCCATTCCTTGAAGGAGTCTGGATGGTGCATCATTGACCATTCCTCAGTACCTCTGCCCTTGGGAAAGTAGTAGAGATTAAATGACGTCCATCCATCCACTCGTCCAGCCATCTGTCTTTTCATTTAACATTTATTACACATGTCTTAGGAGCCAGCCCACTGTGATAAGCACTGGTGATAAAAAGGTGTACATGGCATAGTCTAGCAGAGAGAGACACATCAATGAATAACTAGAACACAAAGTGGTCATTGCTGAAATAGAGTCGAGTGCCAAGAATTATTAGAGCACATTGGAGGGTGGGACTGACTCTTCCCAGGGGCAATTAGTGAGTCCTGAAAGAGTTGACAAATAAGAGAAAGGAAAGGTGGGAGAGTAGGATCATGGAGAGAAGGCATCTCAAGGCAGAAGGAGGTTATGTGAGAGACATGGTGATCTGAGAAGGCTCCGCAGATTTGGGGAGAGTTTCAGTGTTCAAAGAATGGGTAGGTCACTTGGTGGAAATGTGGCTGAAAGGGGAGGTTGTGGTAAGACCACGAGTGGTCCTAAGTCCATGCTGGTGGACCTCATCTCAAGAGTATTGGGAAGTCACTGATGCGTTTTGAACAAAGAATTGACATTAAAGTATCTACATTTTAGGAAGTCAGTTCTGGTAGTGGGGATGACAGGATGGAATGGTCACTGGAACACCCAGGGAGTCACATATGTGCCATGCTCTCTGGGCCCCTATCATCCCTCCAAGCACAAGTCAGCTTCCCACATAAGTGATCCTCTCTGATGTGATGTTAAGCCCCAACACACAGGTCATTCTGGCCCTGGGCACATGTTGCATTCCCCTGAGCAACTGTAGTCCCCCAATTTCTCAAAGACTTTCACTTGCCATGCTCAAATCCTGTGATCTCATGTGTGGAATAACCCCCATGCATGGCCTGGATCCCTATATGCGTATTGACCTAATTCCATGTGGGTGCCACCAAAGCCTTCTCAGAATCCCCTTGTTTTGGTGCTGCCTACATTCTTTTTACCTTCTCAAGTGGACATCCCAACCCAGGAAAGATTCTTGTGACCAGCATCTCCGTTATGTCATCAGTCACACTAAGTTTCTCCAGGCTAGTGGGCTGCCATTCAGGGAATCTGTTTCCGTGCAGCTGGATAATGAGCCTAAGATAGCTAAGATCACCAGGCTCCCTCTCCCCCTCTTCTCCCTCCTTTCTCCTTACAAGAATCTGTGCAGGTCATGGAGTGAATACCATTCACATGATTCTTGTCCAAGTGCCAGGCTGCCTGAAATCTGACCCAGTGGGGAGGAGCTTCATGATGTAAGGTCAGCCCAGCAAACCCCAAACACTTAAGGGATGCAGCCTGTGTCTTGTAAAGTGTGATGTTCTGGGCATTCGAACAATGGGCTTCCAGTTCCATAAGAGACTGGATTGAAGTAGATGATCTTTAAGTTGAAGTAGATGGCCCTTCTATCTGTAACAGCTAGTATGAATATTCTAACCTCTTTCATTGGCCCATTTTTATAGACGGGGTACAGAGAGGGAAAGAGAGGCTGGGAACATTCTTTTGATAAGGTTTAAGTACTTAGGCCTCCACAGCTCCCTGACAAAGTGACAAAAACACAAATCCACACAAGGGACACTGGACAAATGTCTGCCAAATGCATGCCTAGGGCATGCCCCATATTGTGACTGGTACAGCCAAGGGGCCTTCCTATAGGTGGTAAATATGTATGGATTCTCAGAGGTGATGGATACCACGACTTGTGACCCCCAACACCAAGGCCCTTCACTGTGTTGTTGCTCTAGTGGGTGGAGAACAAAGATAGGAGGAAGCTTCTGAAAACCAATTTGCCTTCACTTTTCCCCCTAAAAACCATGGAAGTTAGTCTGGAGGTCTGGGAAAGACCATGAGTTATGATGGAAAAACCTTACTGTTTGTTTTGTGAAGGTTGAGGAGGGCTAAATGTTGAGAACCCCTTCCCCTTCCACATAGGAATTCTCCATGCTGTTTTTCTGGGAATTCCTTTGGGACTCCATGTCGTAAATTTCTAGCTCAGAATACTGCCACCACTGCTGTCATCATTTATCAAGGACTACTGTGTGCCAGGCACTGCACGAAGTTCTTTGCAGGCTATATTTATTCTTCCCAGCAACCTTGCAAAGGTGTTCTGAGCATACCTGTTTTGTGGAAATAGAGGCACAAGGAGGTTAGGGAGCTTGACCAAGGTCACATAGTAAGTAGCGGAAGGATTCTAACCCAGGTCTTCCTGACACCAAAGCCCATGTTTTTTTCTCTGTACTGTATAATCTTAAACTTTGCCATGTTGATGACATTAGTTCTGGGTCTCCAATAGCCACTTTGTACCACACAAGTTGGTGGAGAGGTCTAAAGGGAAAGCAAGGACAAAGTCCTCTTCCTAATACTTTTCATCATCTATTAGGGTTGGGAGTGTCATAATCTCTCAGGTCCCTTTGCATAGAGGTGGGCAAAGGCAGAGGTGGTTCCACCAGCCAGAGAGCCTGGAATCTTGGGGCTGGTGGGCCTTGGCGGACCGGCCTTGGCATTGGAATCCAAGCTTCCAGAATTCCAAGCTTAGAAATAAGTAAGTTCTCGTCATGTGACAAGTAAGGAAAACTGACCCAGAAGGAAGAACAAATTACCCAAGGCCACAAAGCTAGTTAGAAGCTTTATGTATGCATCAGTGTGCATGTTGCTGTGTGTGTGTGTGTGTGTGTGTGTGCATATGCATGCATGTGCATGTGCCAGAGATGACAGGGGTCTCCTAACCTCCAGGCCCTATGAATGAATTCAGGAGATAAGACCTTGGAGTCTGTCTATATCCAGAGGTGTGGACCACAAAGAAGGCTATTTTTAAAATTTGTTTTGGTTTAACACAAGTAGTTTATTTGAGACAAGGTGACTCCAAGAAGTGCCAGTACAGGAATGGGGGATGAGACACAGAAGAGAAGGAAGCCAATATATGTTCATTAATGATTGGGTCACTGCTTTCGCCACTGGGTATTTTAGAGAGATGGTGTGGAATGTGCGTTAGAGTTATTCTGCTCAAGGGATGAGGAAGCCAGAGTATTTACCTACCTGCCTCCATCACCATTGGTCGAGTACTGCTATTGGGGGGCATCAAAGCTCCCAGAACCTCTTGCCAAACACACTCCAGCAATAAAAGAAAGAATAGGGCTATTTTAAAAGGGTATGTAGTCCTGAGTAGCCACCAGTTCTCTAAAGATTCTGGAAAACCTTTTGGGGTGAAGAGGCTTGGGCATTAAGCACCAAGAACAGTCTGGAGAAGAGATGGATGAGACTGAATGGTGCCTCCCAGGCCCTGGAGGCAGGTTGTGATAGGAGAGGGAGGGGCTATTTCTGTGTGTCCTATGGGAAGAATGGGTAAGTCTTACGACAAGAGAAGTTGAAGGTTTTTAAAGAGAACTTCTTGGTGATACTGGTAAACAACAACAACAACATATTAGACACCTAGAGTCGTCCCACTATACAGCTTAATTAATGGCCATACAAAAAATGATGGAGGAAAGAAGCATGCATACAGAGGATTTCCTTAGGGAGTTTGAGGCTCCTTGTTGCTAGGGTGGACCAATGGGCTCTCCTTTATGGGAATGATGAGGCTGGGGAGTGTGGGAGGCTAGATGTACATTGAGTGGAAGGGTTCTTCACCCATACTTGGTTATTCTAGTACCAGGAGGCTTCAAAGTTGGGTGGAAGCAAGAGGAAGAGGTATTTTTTCTGCCATGATCTGGGGACACCTTACATGAAGGCAAAGCTGTAGAGGAAAAAAGCCCTAAGTATTGCCTGGCCCTCAGATCAGGGCCACCCCATCCCCTGAGCCCCTGATCCTTATCCGTAAAAAAGGGAATCAGAGGGCTGGACTAGATGACATTGGAGTCCCTTCTAGTCCTGATCTTCTATCTCTGTCTGCTATCTCTTGACTCTTGCTCTCTCTTCAATTCAGCCATCAACAAGTATTAACTGAGTACTGATCATCTGCCCAGTATTAAGAGATAGAATATAAGCCCTAGCCTCTAAGAGGGGTTAGATGCAGGACATGAGTTAACACTTACTGAACACTTACCCTGTGACAGGCAGTGTGCTAAACACCTTATATATACAGACTCCTCTCCCCTCACCATAACCTCATAAATAGGTATTAGTACCTGCATCATACAAATGAGGAAACCAGAAGATGGGCTCAGAGGAAAAGCAACTTAACTGAAGCTACATGGTGGAAGAGTATGGATTTGAGCCCATGCTGTAGCCACGATGCTTCTGCCCCTGGGAAATAGAGACGGACTCTCTAAATGCAACCCTAGTGTGCCAGCAAATGGAGCAGTCAAAGCTGGAGTCACTTGGGAAAGCTTCATGGACAGGTGGCTTAGCACTTGGCTTTGAGGGAGGGGTAGACCTAGGAGACTGGCCAGGGAAGGGAGCAACCTGAGTGTATTAATTCCCCAGGGCAGGCTGGGGTATGGCGGCTCCAGTTAGCAGGTACCTCCTTAGAGTAAGGAGGTGGGCAGCAGCTACAGCTTAGCCTGCTGGTGGCTCCATGGGAGGGGAGGAGAGGCCAGGAGCCAAAGACAGATGCTTCCCTAGACCCAGCAGGGCAAGCACCCTTCTCTTCACAGACCCAGCCCCAAAAAGCTGGTGTCCACCTGGCCTCAGGGGGGCTTTATGCTCAGACCAGGTCTGTAAGCATCACTCCTTCCCCACAGTCATCTGGGCAGTATAAAGATAGAGCTGGTTCAGTGTGTGCATCAGCTTCTTTCCAGCTGCCTAAGCCACTGGCCGGGTAACTAGACCACTGATAATGATGATAGTTAACACTTACATATAGCAAGGACCATAATCCAGGCACTGTCTTAAGAACTTTAGCTAACTTAAGTCTTCCAACATCCTTATGAGGTAGGTACTGTTACTGTGCCCATTTTATAGATGGGAAAACAGAGGCACAACGAGGTTAAGTAGCCTGTTCAGGTTCCCATAACTAATAAGAGTCAGAGTCCAGATTCCAACCCAGGCAGTCTACTCTTACCCACTTTGCTCTACTGCTTCTAAGCAGAGGTTCATGAGCTCTGATCATAGCTGCTCCTTTCCCCTGCCTGAGATACCCTCCCCAAATTCAGGCTCTCCACCTTGCCTGAAGTTCTTCCCTGCCAGGGTAGCCCCTCCCTAGAGGTGACCTCAGGAGGCACGCCCACCAGCCCCCACCACTAGAAAGGCCCATCGCTGCCTGAAAGGCCAGGCCAGAGTGCGCAGTCTCTCTCCTCACCCCCGCACCCACATGCACCCTGTCCCGCTCCCCCCCCAACCGAGCACCGTTGCCTTTTGTTCACAGCGATGGCTCCTGCGCCCAGGCCGGTGGGGGCATGGAGGACTCCGTGGTGGCAGCGGCGGCGGTGGCAGCCGGCAGACCCAGTGCCCATGCCCCGAAGGCTCAAGCCCAGGAGCTGCAGGAGGAGGAGGAGCGGCCGGGGGCGGGGGGTGCCTCCCCGAGGGCTGGCTCCCACCGCGCGGTCTCCCCCGGCCGGCAGCAGCCTGCCCTGGCGACGGCGCTCTGCTCCCACGCCCCTAACGCCTCCGATTACGAGCTCTCCCTTGACCTAAAGAATAAACAGGTACCCAGGGCCTCCAAGGGGGGCGGGGAGGGTGGTGAAGGGGTCCTGCCCTCGGGAGCTATCCAGGGTATCTCCCCACTTGGGCCCACCTCTGCTGTGCTGCAGGGACACCTCTTTTGCCACTAGTTCTTCCAAATGGAGCTAAGTGTTCTACCCATCCCTGTAGCCCAGTTTGTCAGGCAAGCAGCCTTTACCCGGCCTGGGCCACACCCTTGCAATGCCTGTCCCTTAGGCAGTGTGTCCAGGGGTCTGCTCTTCTTGCTATGGGCAGGACGCCTAAATTGCACCCAGGAACCTCTAGGCAGGTGGCCCACTGTTCTCTGGGGAAGCCCCTACTTCCACCTGCTGCTTAGAAGAGATAGCCCACTTACATGTCCACCCAAGGAGCAAGCCCCATGTGTAGGCACATATAGGTTCAAATGAGCTGTAAAGACAGTGGTCTCCTCTCAGTAGACTGAGGATTCCCAAGATAAACCAAAGTCCCCTAGTGGAGAACAAATCCCGTGTGTGTGTGTGTGTGTGTGTGTGTGTGTACACTCATGTGCATATGCTTAGAGAAAGACATAATGACTGAATTTTGTTAAGAGCATTGAACTTGGAGCTGTAGACATAGGACCCAACCCTTGGTCTTGCTCTAGTTAAGCCTGTGACTTTGGGAATGCCAGGTAAGCACTCTGGGCACTGGTTTCTCCATCACGAAATTGGGAATTAGACCTTAAATCATTTCCAAATGTGTAGATTCTAAAGAACCACTCTTTAACTCAACGGACAAAGTGAGTATTGGGAAGGAAAGCTAGTAGAAAGGTCACTAAAACTGAGTCAGGCCAAACCAACCTCATTTCTTTCCTTCAGCATCAAGTCCAGCTCAAGTGGAACATCTGGCTTTCAGTAAAGTATTTAACAAAATCTCCCATGATATATATGTGGACAAATAGGAAGTGAATTGGATGACAATACAGTCAGGTGGGTTGTTTTCAAACAGAATTCTCAAAAAACATTGATTTTTTTCATCAATGCCATTTCTTGGGGCCTTGAGTGGTGCGCTGTTCGTGGTCCAGTTCAGTTCAATCATTTTTGACAAGGCACTACTTTCTAATGACACAAAGCTAAAGGAAACAGCTAATAAAACACTAATTCTTAGTGATAGAATCCAAGATTTTGTAGAAATCTCATCTAGACATAAAGGTTTAAATGAAAAAGTCTAAATGAAACAGGAAAAGAGCTAAAGTTCTGCTCTTAACTTTGAAAAGCCCACAGCATTAGTATAAGATAAGCAGGCTTGGTCCTGGGAGAGAGACTTTAGGGCTTCAGTTGATGAAGCTCAAGATGAATCAATAACCAGTGAGGAGGCTGCCAAAGAAGTGAGTACAGCAGCCTCCACAGAAGGGTGGATAAAGCCCCCAGTAGAGGAGAGCAGCTGGCTGGAGCCACACACTGGTTTCTGGTCAGGGCCTGTCTGGAGCCTGTCCTTTGTTTTTGGGGCTTCATTTAAGATGGAAGTAAGAATCGTGAGGACTTCAAGGTTCTCCTAAGAAGGAAAATAGGATTGGCTGGAGTCATATGGAGAAATTGTAGACATGAAAACAAGTTTTAAATATGGAAGAGCTGGCATGTGAAAAAGGGATTTGATATATTTTCTATCATTTCAGTCAAAAATAGTGGTACTAACGTATGAAAGCGACAGGAAAGGAAGCTTTTAGCTCAATAACAATTAGAGCTGTTAAAAATATAGGAAGTCCTGCTTGTGAGGTAGTGAGTTCTGTGTTACCGGGAATGCCCAGGCAGGGGCTGGAAGACAGTCCATCTGGAACACTTCAGTGTGATGTGGGTGGTCAGTTGGCCCAGATAAGAAGTCTTCTCAGTTCCACATGACTCTGCTCCTTGAGGACAGAGATCATCTCTTACCCATCTTGGTACCCTTCCCCCAGCATCTAGCAGAGTTTCTTGAACATAGTAAGAGCCCACTGAGTGAATAATTTTTGAGTAACTATGATGTGCAAAGCAACAAGAGAGTAGAGTAACAAAAAGAAAAAAATGCTCCCTATGTGCCCCCAAGGAAACTGCAGTGCAATTTAATGACTATCTGGTGACTGATACCAAAGGAAACCCGTACCTCAGCTTGGGTAGGAGAGTTAGTTCAATTCTGACCGATGAGGTGGGATGTGAAGAGTGGTACAGGCCTCTGATTGGCATCACGGGCCTTTTAATAGTAGACATCATTCTGACACATGGCTTTTCATGTCAAGCCAGCAGGGGTGGGGCAGGATTGTTGAGGGTGTGGCAGGTGCCTTTATGCTGAGTGAACCCAGCCTCAGGAAACAACCCATCTCCTCTGGATCAAGTATCTCTCTAGGCCAAGCATAGGCTGGGGGCAGAAGGAACAGGGCAAAAAGTGAGGGGGGGGTGGCGTGGCTAGAGAAGAGTGATTAAAAACACGACACACATTTATAAGAGACTGAACTCAACTCCTGTCTCTTCTGCAAATGAACTGTGTGATCTTGGGCAAGTTGCTTAACTTCTCTGGGCCTCAGTTGTCTCTTAACTCTTTGGGGCTTTGTACATGCTATTCCGTGTGCCTCTACCACTAACATTCCTGCTCCTCCTCACTTGGCACTTGGCCTTGATTACTCCTTCTCTTACTTTAGGACAGAATTTTTGTTCTCCTTCCTCCTCCCTGGCAGCTTTGCCTGTCCTCCCAAGGCTGCATTGGATGCCCCTTCCCAGCAACCCCCTAGTATGCAGGGATTCCCTGTCGCAGCCCTTTAGCCCTGTGTCATCATTTCCTGTTGACTTGACTCCTCCTTGAAGGCAGGGCATGTGACTCATTATTCATCGTTATATCCCCAATGTCTGCCACAATGCCTGGCATGAAGAAGGTATGCTCTGGGATGGGAAGGGGAAAATACTAAGTTAGTGACCTGAAGGGAGAGAGGTGAATGAAGCCTGGGTCCAGGATTGGACTCTGCTTTAGGTTTCTTTGAGATCTAGGAGTTAGTGTCTGATTCTGTCATCCCCACCAGTCATGCAAATCCTACAGTACTTGTACTGGAAGGATCTTGAAAAATCATTATCTCCCACTCACCATCAGCCAGTCCAGAATCCCAGGCACTGCCTGTGGCTCCTTTCTGTCCCCACACCCCTCCCCCTGGATCTGCTCCATCCCCAAGCCCCCTGATGCTACCTCTTAACTATTTCCCAAATTCCACTTTCTCCTGCCAACCCCACTGTCCCCCCTCCAGGCTAGGCCACCATCACTTCCCATCTGAGCTCCTGGGGAAACCCCCACAGGTTCCCCTACTTGGAGCTGTGCCTCTCCTAACCTGATCTCCACCCTTCAGCTGAGCCCTCTTTACAGATGGCACACCAGATCATGGTATTTTGCTGTGTGAAAGCCTTCCGTGGCTCCTCACCATGTGTAGGACAGACTTCTCCAGGTTCTTCTATCACCTGACGCAACCCCACAGCCTGCCCCACGCCCATGCAAGGTTCCTGCCATCCCCACTTATCTTTCTCCTGAGCTCGGTGCTATGGTTTGCCTCTGGACCTTGGCATATTTTATTTCTTCTGCTGGGAATACTCACCACCTGCCCCCCATCACACTTCACCTGGGTGATCTCTATTCATACTTCATGTCTCAGGTTAGTATCCCCGAGCCTGGGTGTGTGCTTTGACTGAGTGCTTCACTACTGACTCCATGCCATCTGGTAGCTGTCCCACTCATACATAAGGCAAGGATTATGTCGTTCTCAGAGCTGTTGCATCGTCTGAGCTGATTGTGCACAGAACACCTCCAGAGCTGCCGGTTACTTCATGGTCTGTGTGAGGAGTGAGCGCTCCCTAGAGTTCTGTGTTAGGTGATCTGCTGCTCTTGCTCACTCACTTCTGTTTCCCTACACACAGCACAGTCCCAGGTGCCTAGGACATGCTCCGTTCTGGAGGAACACATGAGAGGAAGAGGAAGGAAGGAAGGAAGGAAGGAAGGAAGGAAGGAAGGAAGGAAGGAAGGAAAGAAAGAAAGAAAGAAAGAAAGAAAGAAAGAAAGAGAAGAAAGAAAGAAAGAAAGAAAGAAAGAAAGAAAGAAAGAAAGAGAAAGAAAAAGGAAGGAAGGAAGGAAGGAAGGAAGAAAGAGAGGGTGGGAGGGAGGAAGAAGCCTGCCTCTGGGCTTCCCTGTTCTCCCAGCCCCCAGGGCCTTGCCCCATAATCACAGTGGGAAGAAGTGCCAGCTTCTCTGGGACAGCTTCTCCCATCCTCCATGCCCTCTGCCCTCAGCTCCCTCACTTCATCTCACAGTGAGCCTTGGGGCTACAACCTAGGGGGACAAGGAGGGAGCATGAAGATTCCTTTGGAGGGCCCCTTAGGGAAGTGGTGTGGCAGGGATACCTAGGGCACCCGAGTGATTTCCAAATTCATTCAGGTTCTGTAGGGAGTTTGTATGCTGTTCTGTGCCACCATTGATGAGCATCCCACTGGAGCTCATGTGGGATGTCCAAATGGCATCACTGTGTATGCTGTCCAAGCCAGGGGACTGTGCAGCTATAGTCAGTAGCATCCAGACCTGCCCCTCAGCCAACTCAGGTCCTGGGTGGAAGCCATGCTCTCTTTTTGGAGAGCAGCCCCTTCCACAACAGAACTCCCATACCCAAGCCTCAGGGTCCAGCCTCACCAGGGGGTACCTCTCAAGGAGAAATGGTGTCCACATTTCCAATTCTCTGGGCTCCCACTTCGTCATTTGTGAAATGAGGGATTGTACCAGAATATCTAAGGCCCCTTTCTTCTCTGAAGGCAAGAATCCCACCAGGGCATGGAGGGCACCTGAGGATCAACCCCCAGAGGATGATGGTGAAGGCAGTGCTCATCAGGGGTAATCCTTCTGTTCACTGGCATCCAGTTCAGGGAACAATATTGCGTAGCTGTTCTGTGCAAGGCCTGGGATACCACAGTACCAAAGACACAGTCCCAGTCCTCAGAGAGCTCATTCCAGAGGTGGCCACTGACACGTAACCAGTACTCGCTAGCACTAATAGCATTAACTATGTGCCGGACATCCCAGTGAGCTAGGTACTACTACTATCCCCATTTTAGGAATGAGAAGATCGAAGCTTAGCAATATTAAGTAACCTGCCCAAGGACACATCCCTAGGTGTGCATTCCTGGTGCACCCAAGACTGGGACTCCACAGTCCTTGATTTTATCCAGAGTCTTCCACAGCCTCCTCATCCCAGTGAAGAGGTAGGTTCCAAGGAAGCAGTGCACAGGGCTCTGTGGGAGCACTGGAGACAGCAAGGAGCCCAACCTGGGGTTCACATCAGGCTCCCCGCAGCAGCTCTACCTGAGACAGTCTCTGATCCAGGAGTAGCTGAGCTGTGGTACCCGCCTCCCAGACCCCTAGCTGGCTGTAGTCAGAAGAGGTTCCCAAGAGCAGCCCTGCTCCTAGGCAGGTCTCAGTGCCCTGCTGTGTTGAGCATTTGCTGGCTGTATTTTGGACAGCTGGACAGGGACGTGGGCATGCAGGGAAGACACAGGGCTCACAGCCTGCCCAGTGCAAGCCGGCTTCCCCTTAGAGGCTGCCCTAGCCTCTCCCAGCTCCTCTCTCCCCACCCTAGACTGTCTGCTCCTAAGCCTCACATAAGGCTTCCCTTGCCAAGTTCTGCAGGCTCCTTCCATGTAATGCTTTAACATTCTTAGCTGGGAAATCTTGGATCAGAGGAAATCCTTGCTCACATGTGAAAGCCACCCCCAACCCTGGCCTGGCTTCCCCGTTCCTCAGCATGGCAGCCCCCCAGCTAGCTGCTCTTCCTCCTTCACCCTGACTTGGTGGCCATCTCTCAGTGGCCCTTCTCAGGCTCAGCTGCTGCAGCAGCCTGAAAAGAGGGAGCATGTTCTAATTAACACTGAGAGGCTCATTAGACAGACAGAGCCCCCTGAGCCCCCCTCCACTGCTTCTTCTGGCAGAAGCAGAGAGATTGCTCTCTTGGGAGGAAGCGAGGCTACAATTACCCATGATTCATGGGGTTTAGGGAGAAGTGAGCTGAGCTGCTCTTAGGCCTGTGAGCGCAGAGACCCCTCCTCACCCTGGGGGCCACCCCCCACCCCCCATATCCAACTCTCTTAGCTCTCTGACCTGGCCCTGGTTAAGAAAAAGGCTAGGAGGGTTGGGAGGGCCAGGTTGGGTGGACAGATCTGACCTGGGACACTGCCAAATTACTGAGCCCTGTGGGAGGGAAATGTATGTGTGTGTGTGAGCGAGTGGGGGGCAGGGTGAGGATGCAGCATTTGACCCCAAGCCCGGATCCGGAAGAGAGCCTAGATTTTTATTTCTCCTGGGACATAAGACAGGGTTGAGTTTAGTTCATGTCCACAAACATTTATTAAGCCCTAACCATGGCTCTGGCTCAACACTGGGCACCAGGAATGTAGCGACAGATAATACCATCCTTCCTATAAGGTACAGTCTGTGGGAATACAGAGAGCGTGGAGGGCAGCTGCAAAGGATGGGAAAGAAACAGTAGGAGCCAGTGCAGGCTGGGGCTGCAGCAGGCTTCAGGCTGGAATAAACAGGAGAGGGTTGTGTTAAACGCACTGGAACAAATGGAAAAGATCCAACATCTGAATTCAAATGCCATAGTGAGCCGTTGCGCCTTGCCAGGCTCTGGGCTAGGTGTTGTCCATGGATCAGGGGTCTCGAATAACTTATGCTCTACTGGAATCAGGGTAGGGGGCGTGGAGAGAAGGAAGGGTGGGTTAGTTAAATATCACAAAGATTAGTGGAGAAAACTGGGCATCAGAAAGAAGTAAGAAACAACATTCTCCACTAGCACCTGAAGCGGTGAGATCCCTGTCTGGTTAGGGAACTGAGGATGCTTCATGGAGGATGCCCATTTGAGGCAGGTCTTGAAGAAAGGGGAGAATGTCATGGGCTGAGGGACAAGGCTGAGCTAATGCTCAGAGCAGGAAAGCCTCGTGTGGGCGGGGGGAGGAGCAGGAGTCGAGCCCAGCATGTACAGAGGCGTGATGTAGTAGTAGAAGGTGGGAGGTAGGCTGAGGCCAGATTGCTCAGGGTCAGAAGACCAGCAGGAAATATTTATATACTTATTTTGGGCAATGCTTTCAAGCAGCTGAAGGCCTGTGTTCGTACCTGCTCTTCAAGAACCTTGATCAGGGTAATGTAGCATAGGGTGGATGGTGGGTGTGAGAAGGGAGCAGTGAGGCGGTGGGGAGGCTGCCAGAGTGGTCCAAGTGGGGAGTCAAAGACAGCCCCACGTGGCAACAGTCTGATGGAATGGTCAGGATGATGCAAAAGGTTGTAGGGGTGGGACAGGTGGTCAAATAAAGACTTTGAGGCTGACGAATGCAGAAGGTGGGCGAAGGAGGACACATGGACAAATGCGAGGTTCTCAGACTGGAAAGCATAGTAGCCGAAGTGCTGCAAGGCAAATAAAGAAATCATCAAGAGCTGATGTGGGGAGGACATCAAGGACATCTTGTGGGGGGCAAAACAGTGGCTTCGTATAGGTGAACAAAGGGATCCATTGGCTGTTGGAAATGCAAGACTAGGATCAAGCCTAGGAATTGAAATTTGAGAATCACTCACCTAATCATCATTGTCATCAAATAGCTACCACTTAGTGCACACCTATTATGTGCCAATTTCATATGAAATCACTCAATTCTCATAACAGACTACAGAGTCAGCAGGGTTAGCTTCATAACAGATAAGAAAACTTAGAGTCAGAGATGTTAGGAAACTTGTCCAAGGTCAACCAGCAGGGAAGAAGCAGATCTGGGACTGATCATCTCCCCTAAGGCTTGTTCATCAGCCCATTAAAGTACAGTGAAGTTGTAATAGTGGACAAGATTCTCACACAAGAGGTGAGAAGATACTAGCCTGCAGGACAGCTGTAGAATTGCCACAAAGGCTCTGCTGGAGATACTTTCCCTCTTAATTAGTTGTTAATTATCAGCTACCAGAGGTTGCTCTAATGACTTCCAATGTAGAAGTCATGGAAGGTGCCCAGAAGTGCATGGGAAAATAATTCACATGTGTCTGCAGAATGCAAGATGGCACTCATACGACTTGTAACTGAGATGCTTAGGGATTTTGAGGCCAGAATACAGGATGGAAGTTCTGTGTGGAAGCAGGCAAACCAAGGTAGACTGGGTCATGAGAGCTGAGGTCCGAGTTTCAAGGTGATAAAAAATACCAAGAGCTGCAGAAAAGAGGGAGGAGGAAGGTTGAGGATGGACCATCATGTTTCATGATGAAAGGTCTCTGGTGACCTTCATGAGAGTCATTTTAGAAGAGCAGTGGTAACAGGAGGCCGACCCCGGAGACTCAGGGCATACAGACTTGGATCAGCAGTTCACCATTTGCTCATGGAATGAGGCAGAGGGTGTAGACTAGTGTTCCAAGAGGTTTGGTGGAAAACAGAAAGAAAGACATTGGGCTAGTGCCCCAGAGCAGGGGAGTCAAGAGGAGTTATGATTTAGCCTGGGGAGATCTGGTAGGGTCTATAGGCAGGTGGAAAGGGGCCAGTGATACAGTGGAGTTTGGAAATACAAGTGAAATGCATCAGCTCCAGGAGAAGAAAGTTATGGGTTAATTAGGAGATTTTTGAGAGTCACAAAGATAACTTTGCAATTAATTCTTTAATGTATTCAATAAATACTCATTAAAGGCCTACTGTGTGCTGGGCACTCTCCAAGCACTGGGGATAAAGCAGTGAACATGGCAAAGTCTCTGTCTTCATGGGGCTTACAATATAGTGGAGGATTTGATGAACCAGATTCAAGATATTTAAATCTGGTCTTCTTCTCTGCTTGGGGACACTGGGGACATTGGTTGGTAGAAGTCTCCTAGGGTTAGTTCAGTCAGCCTTCTGCCTCCAGGTAGGATGATATTGTGCCAGGGGGATGGACATCTTTACTATTCTGGAAACATTTCAGGTGACGGGATTTCATACCTTCCCTCTGTTGCCAATAGCATCTCATAACCTGAAGAGAATGCCCTTGGGCCTAGGGTTTCCCTCGAAATGTGAATAGTCCAGGTGAGAAAGAAATATGAATTCCTGCCTGGCGTCAGTTTTTCATGGGACTCGAGGAGGGATAAGAGGGCAACAGAAATTGACAGAGGAGGCAGTTAAGTGGTCAGTTTCCCTCACTATCTATAACTTCTCTTTGGAGGACTCTCCTGCTTAGTTAAGACCAATCTCCATTCCAGAGCTCAGGGAGCCTGCCAGAGTTCTGCAGGGAGACTGAGCTGAGCTCTCTCCCCTCTGACATGATTTCTGCAAAAGTAGCAATGAAATGCCTCTGAGATATCAGAAACTTCTATGTTTCTCTGGAGATCGTGGGTGCTTGATAAAATCCCATAGGCAGAATTCTGATGGCCCCCAGATTCCTGATGCCCCGCCCAGATTCTTGCCTCCTGGTGTGCACACCCTCTATTATCCCCTTCCCTTGAGTTGGAATGGGACTAGGGAGTATCATAGGATATCACTTCTGTCATTAGGTTACCACGCAGTTGACCTTGACCTAATCCAAAGGAAAATCATCCTGGGTGGCCTGACCTAATTAGGTGAACCCTTTAAAGGAGGTGAAGCCGCAGAGCCACTCCTCTGGTTGCCCTTAAAAGGCCAAACTACCATTTGGCTGAGAACAGCGGGTAGCTGTAAGTGAGGACCTCAGTCTTAGAATCTCAGGAAACTGAATTCTGCCAACAACAATAAGCCTGAAATGGGACCCTGAGCCTTGTGTGATATTGCAGTCCCAGCTGACATTTGATTTCTTCCAGGTCAGATCCCAAGCACAGAACCCAGTTGAGCCATGCCTAGACTTCTAACCTACATAACTATGAGCAAATAAGTGGGTATTGTTGTAAGCTGCTGAGCTTGTGGTAATTTGTTATGCAGCTATAGCTGACTAATACACTTGGTATGATTTTTAAGAGTACCTTGAAGGCCCCATGAGGATCATGAAGACATTCTGCTTAAGGCCTTGTACCTTGTGACATGCAAACACTTCTGAGGGGAATCATATAGGAGGCCTTATTGGCCACTCAAACCTTAATAAGCTGAAGTTTCCCAACTATCTTCCCAAAGGACAGCTGGATTTGGGAAGAGGAACAGCATAATGCCACTAGGTTTGGGGTTGGGAAGGGCCTTGAATGGCGAGGCGGAAGAGCTGAAGACAAGACTGAGGTCATCTCCTTTTACCTGGGATTGTCCCCGGTGTTTCGGGTTGTATCTGTGAGAGTTCCCGGGCTAGAAGGGTGCCTCTGCTGGTCCAGCAGTAGAGGTGGGGGGGGTCACCCACAAAGAGGGAGCCCAGGAGATTGCTGAGGTTGTGAGATTGTGTCACTCCAGCTGCCGTCCCTGGTGAGCCGGGCGGGGCAGGAGGCAGGCTGAAGCATGGTACTGAGGGAGGAGATTGGCCTTTCTGTCTGTTTCACTTCATGTTCCTGGGAAACATGGTGAAATGTTATTGGTTGCTCACATCTCATCTATTCAGCATCTACTATGTGCCAGCCCTTAGGCTGGGTACTGGCAACACAGAATTAATCAAACCCCAATCTCAATCATTATGATGATCCTGGGCCAGGAATTTCTGCAACGCACTGATGGGAATGCTGAGGAAGAAGGCAGGTGAACAGTTGTAGTGGCAAGGTTTTTTTTTGGTTTGTTTTTTGTTTTTTCAGTATTTCTGTTTAATTTTTAATTTTATTATTTTAAATATACACTCAAGTAGAAAGACTACTTTAGTAAACTCCCAGATCATTAATATTGTTTCATCTACCAGTTCCACTTTTTTTGATGGAGTATTTTAATACAAATTCAAGATGTCATGTATGTCACTCATAAGTGTTTCCAGACGCATCCCTGATACGAACCTTTAAAAATGACCACCACAGAGGCTCCTGGGTGGCTCTGTCATTAAGCCTCTGACTTCGGCTCAGGTCATGATCTCACACCTGATGAGTTTGAGCCCCGACCTTGGCTCTGTGCTGACAGCTCAGGGCCTGGAGCCTGCTTCAGCCTGTCTCCGTCTCTCTCTGCCCCTCCCCCGTGTGTGCTCTGTCTCTCTCTCAAAAATAAATAAACATTAAAAAAAAGTAAATTTTAAAGATTTTAAAAAATTAAAAATAACCACGACAACAGCATTATCTGACTACCAGAAGCAACACACCTGTCCCCTGCCCCCAGGACGTGGCCAACCCCTGGAAGCCAGTCCCACATTCTACCCCTCTAGGTATCTGGCATCTCAGGCCATGACATGCTAGGAGTTCTCAGACTTAGCCCCTCGGTACCCGCCAGCTGTGCATTGCCGGGCCCCACCAAGGCTTAGGTGGGGACTCCAGTCCTAACTGGGTCCTTCCTCTCTGGTTCTTTTCGCAGATTGAAATGCTAGAACACAAGTACGGGGGCCACCTGGTATCCCGGCGCGCCGCTTGCACCATCCAAACCGCCTTCCGCCAGTACCAGCTCAGCAAGAACTTTGAGAAGATCCGCAACTCCCTCCTGGAGAGCCGCCTGCCCCGGCGGATCTCCCTGCGCAAGGTGCGCGCACCCACAGCCGAGAGCCTGGCCGCCGAGAAGGCGCTCATGGAGGGCTACGGCCTCATGCGGCTGCCGCTGGTGCGCTCACCCTCCCTGCCGCCGACCTTCGCGGACACGCTCACCGAGCTGGAGGACTCCTTCACCGAGCAGGTGCAGTCCCTCGCCAAGTCCATCGACGACGCCCTCAGCACCTGGAGCCTCAAGACCATGTGCTCCCTGCAGGAGAGCGGCGCGTACCAGCTCCACCAGGCCCTGCACGCGGGCGCGGGGCCACGGGGCCTGGAGGCTGAGCTGCGGGAGCTCGATGGTGCCTGCCCGGCGCCGGGGGAGGAGGCCGCCGAGGCCGCCGGCCTGCCCCAGAGCCACGGCAGCACCCTCATGATGGCTTTCCGCGACGTCACCGTGCAGATCGCCAACCAGAACATCTCTGTCTCCTCTGCCACGGCTCTGTCGGTGGCCAACTGCCTGGGCGCGCAGGCCGCCCAGGCCCCGGCGGAGCCCGCTGCGAGCAGAGCGGAGCAGGGCGAAGCCCCGGGCCAGGAGCCCCCGGCGGCTCCCGCCGCGGAACCGGGGGACGCGCCGGCCGAGGACACGTGCGCAGAGGCCGGAGCCAGCGCGGCGCCCCGAGCACACCCACCTGCGGCTGCGGAGGCGGCGGCGGAGGGGGCCGCGGTGGCGATCTCGGAGGCAGAGGTGGAGGCGGAGGAGGAGGCGGGGGAGGCGGGGAAGGAGACGGAGGCCGAAGCCGGCGACAACTCAGAGCAGCTGAGCAGCAGCAGCACGTCCACCAAGTCCGCCAAGTCCGGCTCGGAAGTCTCGGCCGCAGCCTCCAAGGAGGCCCTGCAGGCCATGATCCTGAGCCTGCCGCGCTACCACTGCGAGAACCCCGCCAGCTGCAAGTCGCCCACGCTCTCCACCGACACGCTGCGCAAACGGCTCTACCGCATCGGCCTCAACCTTTTCAACATGTGAGTGAGCACCGGCCCTGGGCCGCAGAGAAGAAGCCGGGGTGGGGGCGGGGGCGGACCTGCATTTACAGGTGAGCAGGGTGCCAGGTGATTGTCCACATCACCCCAGTGCCCTCCCAGGTGGCGTTTGGGCCACGCCTGCTCCTCGAGATACTGTGTGAAAATACACATTTTATTTTTCATGGTCACAAACGTATTTTACTTTCGCCACTATTATCGTTTGCAATGAAGCTAGGGCTTGAAAAGCGAGAGAATTTAAAAGAAAATACAGTAGTTCATAAATAATAGTATAGACGGTATGAGGATTGAGCAGAAGTCATTCAGGTAGGACACCAAGTTAGGGAAACAGCATCACCTTCTGGGGATGATGTCAGGGAGAGGATGGGCACGGAGGAAGTGAGGAAAGGCAAGTGGGGTGACAGAGAGGAGACCTAGAGTAAGGAATACAGGTTAAAGGCAGGAGAGGGACACTGATAAAATGGGGAGACAACGAATAGGGGGTTGTCTAGGAAAGAGAACAGAATGGAAGCAGAAAAATGGCGTCCCCGGCCAGACCCCCGCTCCCCGCCCCCAGCCAGAACTGTCCTTGCAACTAGAATGTATACAGCTGGTGGCAAGCAGTATGCACATGCCCTTCCCATGGAAACCTCAAGTATAGGATCAGCAGTCTCCACCCTCTATTCACCCCTTCCTTCAGAGCCCTGAGCCAGGAAATATAACATCCCTTCCAGCCACACGGGTGTGCATTTATTCACTCAGCTGTTACTTACCACAGCACGACGACCACAAGGATGAGTAGGATGCATCCCCTGGTCTCAAGAAGCTTGTATCCTGGGTGGGGGGGTGGGGGGGGTGGGGGTGGTATAGCTCCTGTTCATGGCTCCTCTTGCATAAAGCATCTGCAAACTTCGGAACAATACCTAGAGATAGCATTATTGTGCCATCTTACAGAAAAGAAAGGCTCACACAGGTCAGGCGCGTTGCACGCGGTGATGGTGACGTATCTGGGGAGCTGCAGGCCCGTCTGGCTGCCCGTCCGTTGCTCTTTCTTCCGCATCAGGCTGCCGCCTGGTGAGCCCAGCCTCTGCTCTCTCATGCCTCCACAACACGACTCCTGCGCGCACACTCACACTCGCACAGACACTGGGATCCCTCAGACAGTGGTTCTCAAACTCTCTGTGGCCAAGGGCCAGTTTGGGTTTTTACCCGACGTGTTGTGGGCTGATAGGTCTGTAAAATACAATAAAAATGAACTGCTAGAAAAACAATCACGTGCTTGATTATCCTGAAAATGTCAAAGTGCTGTATATAAGAGGTTCTAAATGCTGACCCTCTCTCTCTGCACTTGTCTTCTCCTGAACTGGTGAGACACAGTTTGGGGAGCACCATGGATTTGCAGGACACACTGTGAGCACATTTGCCTGAAGACACAGCACCCACCCCCACCCCCACCCCCACCCTCACCCCTACACGTAGAGACTGGAGCCTGAGAAAGTACATGGTGGAGAGCAGGATTCTATGGACACTATGGACAGTGTGCTGGGAGAGCTGACCTCTCTTCCCCAGTCTTACCCTCCCTCTGGACTCTAGGCTGGGTACTGAGTATATACAACAGAATACAGACAGGGAGGAGGGCCTTTTGTGGCAGGCCTCAGGGCCCTCAGGGAACATGGAAGGAACACCTCTCCACCTGTTCTGGACTTCACTCATTTTGGCCAGCCCTCCTCCAAGCGCTTCCCTCCCCATGCTACCTTCACTCCTGTGGGTGGGGGTGGGGGTGGGGTGTTCAGGAAGGCGAGGCTCCGGTGAGAGGTGCTTCAGATCCAGAGCCCCTCTGCAATGGAAGGGATCCTAGTATTTCCTAGGAATTCTTCCCAGAAACCTCCGGGCACTTTTATGGGCTCCATGGGCGGGGAGAAAGGAAGGAAAGAAGTCATGGATGGCCTTGGCTCACTCTCTACTCCTTCTTCCCATCCCCACCCCCACCACCAGAAACCCGGACAAAGGCATCCAGTTCCTGATCTCCCGAGGCTTCATCCCTGACACCCCCATCGGAGTGGCCCACTTCCTGCTCCAGCGCAAGGGCCTCAGCCGGCAGATGATCGGGGAGTTCCTGGGCAACAGCAAGAAGCAGTTCAACCGCGATGTGCTGGAGTGAGTGCCCCCCTCCCTGGCCCATCCACCCAGACGGAACCCTAGGATGCAGGGGAGTGAGCCAGATCCCTGGAGTCCTGGCCCATCACTATATCTTGACCAGCCTGTTTCCCCCTCCGAAGTCCCGCAGACATTTATTGAGTGTGCTCTGGCAGGGTACCATTGAGGGAACGAGGGGTACAGGAATGGCCAAAGGCAACAAAAAGTCCTCCCTACCTGCTACCCTCGGGCAAGAGAACGAGTCTGGAAAGGAAGAGGACTCTGTCTGCACCGGGGCCATCTCTGCCTGGTGCAAGGCCCACGCTTCCGCTGCCATACACCCAGCCTCCAGGCCCCCACAGGCTGGCCTGATGCCCCCACGGGCTCAGATTCCTATTGGTGGAGTCAAACATGAGGCAGAAATAAGAAGTTAGACTGAGGATTTTTAGAGCAAGAAAACAGGGTGATTCCCTAAAGACACGCTCTCCACCGAGATCAATAGATGGGGGCAGGATGTGGGGACCACCTTGCCTAGCATTCAGCTTTGTTCACACGGAGGCGTGGGCACGTTGAGAGTCTCTTCACACTCCTGGCCACCCCAGGAGCCACAGGGTATGGGGGGGGCATCCCTGGGGCCCTGGAGCCACCTCTCCCCTGGCAAAGAGAGGGTGAGGCCCTGTGAAGCCTGCTCCGGCCCCCTTAAGCTCACTTCCTTCTTGAAAGTCACCATGCTATAAGAAGCGCCCCCACTTCCCTGCCCCTCTCTCTTGGGTAGTCAGCGCAAGTGGGTCCTCAGAAATGTTTCTGAGAGAACCTTTTCCTTTCTCAGAACAGCAAGGGGCTGCTACACGGGGGAGGGGGCTCCTGCTCGGGGAGCACGGGCTGACTGGCAAGGTGGTCAGTGTCCCTGGAGTGGGAGCTCGGAGACCTGGCTTCCGCTTTGGAGCAGATTCAGGGCTGTGTCTCCGGGCCTGCGTTTCCACGCCCGTGGAGTGGAGGGGGTGGGTTATGAGGGGTAGACCAGTTGTCCTCTGGAATCCCTATCACATCCCTAAATTCACCAGTTGTTGTCTAACTGAGCACAGTCCAAAGTGCAGGGGCTTGGACCCATCTGAGGGACCATGAAATCTCCAGATGCCCCTTAGTTGACACAACTCGGGTCCTGCCTCTGGCTGTCAGCAGCTTTGGACAACCAGCCCCCGCCCCTCTCCATGAGGTCTTAAGATGCTTTGAGTGCCTGCAAAGAAAAGTAAACTCATAAGTATGCAGGGCTTCCTTCCCCCCTCCTTTCCTCGCCCCCCCCCTCAGGCTCCCCTTCCTCCTCACCACCACCCCCGTGATGCAGGGGGCCCTGAGGAAATAATAGAAAGAGGAGAAGGATCAAGTTTTCTGTCTCCTTCCTCACCCTGGTTTTTTCCACCGGCCTCATCTCTCTGGCCTTTTCATTTGCTATTGTCCCAGTTCTACTCCCCCATTCCCTTGGAGGGGGTGTGGGGTGCTGTGCCTTGTTTCATTCTTCCCAACTGCCCCCTCCCCTGGGTGACCTGCTTTGTCTCTCTGCTCCAGGGGCAGAGGTACCGGCTTCACTCACAGGCCCTGGCTGACTGTGGTCTCTTCTGCGTTCCCTGGTCCCCGAGTGGCCTGGCCCTGCAAATCTGACCTGCTAGGCCCACGGTGACCTGGAGTGCTAGGAACACAGCCCTGGTGGTACCTCCGCAGCGCAGTGCAAACTCATTGCCACCCTCCCCGGGACTCAGTGTGGGGACTGGAGACAGACCAGCGCTGCAGCCTGCGCTGGGGAGGGGCGCCCTCTGGGGACCCAGCTAGCAGCTGAGGCGGGGATCAGGCTCAGATGAGGGGGCAGTATGTGGTGGCAGGAGAAAGCTGTGCCTGAGAGGGCCTGCTCTGAACCCTGGCTCTGCTCCTCTGGTGCTGGGAAGAGGCTCACCCTGGGCCTCAGTCTTCTCACCTGTAAAGTGGGAGAGCCAGGCTGTGTGCTCTCAGAGGTCTCTTCAACTCCTGTGACTCTGTAGTCTCTCCCATTCCCCAGTGCCTTTGGGATCCTACAGAATTGTTGGCCATGCTTTGTCATGCCCCCGGCGCATCCCAGAGCAGCCCACGGGCTCCAGAGCAGTGCTGGGGGACCAGAGTTCTCCATCATTCCACGGACGTTGAGTGCCTGCTCTGTGTGGGAACATGGGATGGGGGCGGTGAGGAATAGGCTTGGCTGTGGCCTCTGGGGAACTTAAAGACCCAGGTGTCAATGGGAGAGAGGAGAGGAGTATGGAAAGGAAAGGAAGGGCCAAGGAACCTGCCTACAGCAGGCATTGTGGTTTCAGGAGAGTGGAGTGCAGCCCCGAGCCCCAGTCTGCCCCAGTGCATGCCTCAGTCCCTCGTGTTTTATTCAGCAGCGAGGCAGGCCCCTGGTGCCGAGGCCCTGGCCCACTCAGCCGCTGCACATAACAGCTCCACGGAAAGGAGCCCTCTTCACCCAAGTGTGTGTTGCTGGCTGGCTGGCTTGTCTCCTATGGGGCGCCAGCGGGAGATGGAGAGCCGGGAAGGGGCAGGCACTCGCGGGGGAGCCAGACACGGGGGTTTTGGGGGGGTCCCAGCCACCCAAGCCAGCCATCCCGCAACCTCGCAGGGTCTGCTACCTCCTCCTCCCACCAGAAAAAACACACAATAACAAAGTCACTGGTGCCATTTCGCTCAGGCTGGAAAGGCTTCATTGGGATTCTGCACAGCGTCCCTGCCCCCGCCTGGTGACATTCAGCGTGTAGAGTCTGTTCTGTACAAAGCTGCTGGCTGAATAAAAGGACATAAATCACCCATCCCCTTGGAGACTGAGACAGCCCGAGCCCCAGCACTCTCCAAGACGCGGCCAGGCAAGAAGAGGCAAGGGTGGAAGCCTCTAGGAGGGCACGGGGTGGGACCCCCACCGTGACCACCTGTGGGCCCGTGGAGAAAAGGAAGAGAGGGGGGCCAGGTGGAATGAAATCCACTTCAGCTGCTGACCTGAGTCTGAGCACCTATGTCTCATGCGGTGACATTACCTCCAGAATCTGACCTTGGTGCTCTTGGAAGCTGATCTCTTTATCCCTTAGCACCCTGTTTCCATAGAAGATGCACTCCAGCGAGGAATCTGTCCAGCCAGGATTTATCAAATAATAACAGAAGGCATTCTGAGCTCAAAGGGCCCCATCTATTCCACTGGTTACCTAGGAAAGGTTTAGTTTTCTTAACCTTATTTTTTTAAGTTTGTGTATTTATTCTGAGAGAGAGAGAGACAGAGTGGGGCAGGGGCAGAGAAAAAAGGGATAGAGAATCCCCACCAGTCTCTGCACTTGTCAGCACAGAGCCCAATGCCGAGCTCAACCCCATGAATGTTGAGATCATGACTGGAGCAGATACAAAGAGTTGGACACTTAACTGACTGAGCCACCCAGGCACCCCAGCTTTGTTTTTTTTTTTTTTTTTAAGAGAAACCAACCTGTTTTCTCACTTGTCAAATGGCAATAATATTACCCATGTCATATGAATTAAAATTTTCAAATGCATGTAAAGCGCTTAAGTCAGTGATGGATGCTTAGGAAGTTGTTTGTAATATTAGCTATTTCTGTTATTATCTGTCCCACTTGGAAGCACAAGGCATTGAACACCTCCTCACCCTGGCCAGGTAAACCTAAGAACACTCACATCTGGTTTGGGATCAGGCCTACTCACCAGACACCAAGAACATGCTGGAGCTTGCTGGGGAAGGGAAGGAGAGCTCGTCTGGGGACCATCCTGTACTCTGAGGAAGTCCTCTCTAGTGCTGAGGAGAGAGAGGCATTGTTGGCTTAACAGAGGGAGCCAGACATCAGCTGGGGTTAGGATCCGTTGGTGCTGGAAACTTCTCTCTCTGTTTTCACATGGCTGGGAAATTTGGCTCTGCTCTATTTCCCTTCTGAAATGTTCGCTTCAGCAGGTTTGAAGGCCAGCGGATGGAGGAATGTTCCATGCTGGCTGTGAGCGGTCTCTTTTCTGGCCTGGGTGATCTTTTCCAATGTGAATCACATACACAAGGGAGGCAGCGGCGTCTGTCCTTTGCATTGCAGTGCACGAAGGGCAGCTCTTGGGTTGGGTTCCCAGAAGTTTCCTGGGTGTTCCTTCTCTCACTCTGTCTACTCCCATTTTTTGTTCAATATTAGAGTTTGACATTTTAGTCAGGTTGCATTATTTCATTTCCTTGGAAATGTGTTGGCCAGAGTGTAACAGATTTGTTCTTCTTAGGGGACATTCAGAAATGAAGACAGATTGTCAGACTCAACAGGCTGGAAGGCACTAGCCTTTCACAGCTAGGAAGAAATTATTTGAGAATGTCCTGCCCATTGTGTTGTGTGTAACCTCAGAACGGTTGCTTTATTTTTGAGGAATTCCACCAGGAAGGAGAGAGGAGGCTGGGACCCATGCAGACCCCTGTGAGTCTGGAGGAGGGTGGAAAGAGACCCAGGCAGGCAGGGATAGACTTTGGGGTTATTTCCACTTCTTTGAAAGCTTGACACTGTGGCCACCCAGAGGGGGGGAAGGAGGGGGTCTTTTCCAAAAGTGGAGTCTTTATGATTTTGACCCCTCAGCTCTCCAGTGCCCTTCTCCCTCACCCCCCACCTCCACCATCACACATGTGTACACACACACACACACACACACACACACACACGAGACGAGAGATTTTCCTTAACAGTAAAGAGTCATGAACATTTCAGACCCGCTTACTCCTGTAGTGAAGATTTTTGGACACCAAGTTCGGGGTGAACAAGTCCAGAGTGGTGACTCCCTTTGGTTTGGTCAGTTAGCATCTAAATTGGGCTTTCGCACAAAGACTTACCACCCAGCCCCTTCCCGATAGCTCGGGTCCTAGTCCTGGAGGGCTCTCTCGGTCCCTGTGTGATACCCAGGTGTGACTCTTTGAAATGGGATTTCCAGGGAGCAGCTTTCTAGGGAGAGGGGCTCCCTGAGAGTTACACTCTCCTGGGGATTTTAGGAGGGCCAGCTGCGAGGACAGGCTGTGAGACGGAACACATGTATCAGGCATTCGCAGTGTCCCAGCAGGCACTGTGCCCGGACCCATCCATGCAAAATCTCATTCCATCTTCACAGCAGCTCTGTGAGGTGAGTGCTGTTGATCTGCACCAAACGGAGGAACGGAGGAACAGAGACGTTAAGTAGCTTGCCCACAGTCACAGAGCTAACCAACGGCTCAGATCGATGATGGCAGATACAAGGGTTCTACAACCCGGGCCCGAGACACCATCCTCCTCTCAAGGGACATGTGGTCCAAATGCTTTGTAGTTTTTGCTGGCCCCCAGTGGTGGAGTGTGGCACTAGAAGACCTTTTGCACGGCCTGGTGGTCCTGCCTTCTCATCTCACCCGGGCAGAAACTAAGGCCCAGGTGGGGTGCCTGGGTGGCTTAGTCGGTTAAGCGTCCGACTTTCACTTAGGTCATGATCTCGCGGTTCGTGGGTTCAAGCCCCACGTCGGGCTCTGTGCTGACTGCCAGTTCGGAGCCTGGAGCCTGTTTCAGTCTGTGACTCCCTCTGTCTCTGACCCTCCCCTGCTTACACTGTCTCTCTCTCTCTCTCCTAGAAATATAAAAAAAAAAAAAAAAAAAAATTAAAAAAAAAAAAGAAAGAAACTAAGGCCCAGAGAGAAGAAATGACTAGTCCCCTGGCCAGTGGCTGATTGAATGAAATCAGGTACTATCCCGTGGCTTGATTCACCTTTGTTCTCTCTGCTCATCTGAGAAGAAAGCGGGACTGAGAAACTGATTCATAAAATCTCAAGAGGTCTGACCTAGATCCATTTTCCCCTATTCGTAATAGATGGACATTTTAAGGAGCCGATAGATGAATGTCTAGAGATGGAATTTCAGGCAGAGTTAACTGTTGAGGAGGGAGAGGGTCTAAAACCTATGCTAGAAGGGACTTCAACTTCACTCATGCACTTGGTATGTCAACTCAGACTTGGTCTCCAGGTGCCTAATGAAAACTGTCATTTCTTAAGCTCTGTTATGGACCAGGCACTTTACACACATTGTCTCTTTCAAAACTCATAACCACCTGCCTAGTAGATGTTAAAGGTGTAAGCTCCATTCTGTAGATGGAAAAAGTGAGGCATGGAGAGGCTGAGTGACCTGAACTGAAAAAGCCTCAATGAAGGAAGCCAGATTCAACCCCGAGGGTGTCTGACACCAACCCCCTGGCTTCTCACTCTGCCCACTGTTAATGGCACAGAGCAGCGGTTCTCAAAGTGTGGTCCTTGGAACATCAGCAGCAGCATCCCCTGGAAAGTTGTTAGCAATATCCATTCTCAGACTCCAGCCCAGACCCACTCAGTCAGAACTCTTGTGGGTTAACAAGCCTACTAGGGGGGTCTGATGCCCACTCAAGTATGAGAACCCCTGGCAGATGGGCCCAGCAAAGGGAAAATCACCTTAGGCATCTGCATTGACTTCTAATTTGCTTGGGTAGTTTAAAGGTGGTTCTTTTGGCTCGTGAGTCCTCAAGGTATGACTGGCAGCCCGCCTGTCTGAGGCCCTCCCAGGCGAGATTTTTCTTTGTTTGCATGTCGTCACCAGGGACGCTGGCAAGTCTTCTTGCGTCAGCTCCCTTCTGCTCTATTTTCCGAGCCACGTTGCACTTTTCCAAAAAGCCTTGACCTTTGTCGGGCATATTATGAGTTGTGCCTAACAAAAATAACTCTCTGGCGGATGGGGATATTTTTAATTGAATTGTATGAGCCAAGAACTGCAGAAATAAAACCAAGGTTCCTACATCTCGTGGCAGTGGGTGGTTTCATTTTCCATCCTAATCCTGAAACCTGGGCTTAGTCTCCTCCCCGAGTCCAAGTGTTTCCCCCTGCAAGCCCCCTCCCCCCTTCCCCTCCCCACCCTGCCCCGCCCACCTCTGCAGCACAGGCACCTCTGCTGAGCCTCAGCCTGCGTGCACCTCACCTTCCAGATCTGTGCTGTCTCTTCTGGCCAATTAAAAATCCCTGCTGCTATCATTACCTATTTTCAGCTCCCAGTCAGTTCCTTTGTCTGCCAGACGCTGTCTTGCTATCGTTTAAAAAAAAAAAAATTGAGATGAAGAAAGTCATTTTGATCACAGTCGTGAATGACGCTTCATTTCCCTGCAACACAAACTTGACTCCACACACAGATCAGTATTAACAAACAATTTTATGCAAGATTGTACCTGTGTATACAGATGCAGGGAACATCTGTGCTTACAGTACTGGCCACAGGATGGAGAGGGAGGGAGGCCCGGACGGAAGCTGCGCTCCCGATTCACTCATTCGCGGATCGGCAGTGGCACCTCCGTGGACAGGTGTAGCTGTGCTCGGCTGGAAGCGGATTAATGGGCACCAGTTAGCTTGGCTCTCATCACTCACTCACTCGCACGTGCCGCTGAGGGGAGTGGGAAGCCCGCGTACTCCACACCGCCTTAGCGCCCGTGGTCTGGAATCTACAGGCCCGTTTCCTGGGCAGTTCCATCCAGTCTTGGGGTGAGCTCCAGATGATCTTGGCAAAGCAGGCCCAGCAATCGTGGGCCACTGGGCGGGCTCCCACCCCGGCCGAGCACATGCTCGAGGTCCCGTTCATTCACCCAGCTGCTCTCTCACTTACACATTCATTCATCTCGGGAACAGTTATTGAATTCGTATGTGCGCCAGGCATGAAGAAGGGAAAAGAGCTGCCTCTGCCGGAAAGAGCACAGAGCCGAGTGGGAAGACAGGCAGGTAAATGTTATGGCGCGGGAGACAGAGGCCTGTCCGGGGTAGCATGGAGGGCGAGGGGGCTCCTAGACAGACAGATAGCTCAACAGGGACCTCGAGGTCGGGGTGGGGCGGCAGGAAGAAAGAACAGCATGTGCAACAGCGTGCAGGTTTGAGAGCCGGACTGCAGGAGGGAGCCCGCATGCGAAAGGGACAGAAGCTGGGGCGCTAGCAGGGTGAATGGGGCTGAGAAACTTGGGCTTCATGCTAGGGACGTGGGAAGCCCTTGAAAAATATAAACAGAGGGGCGCGTGGGTGGCTTAGTCGGTTAAGCGTCCGACTTTCGCTTAGGTCATGATCTCACGGTTCGTGGGTTCGAGCCCCGCGTCGGGCTCTGTGCTGACTGCCAGTTCGGAGCCTGGAGCCTGTTTCAGTCTGTCACTCCCTCTCTCTCTGACCCTCCCCTGCTCAGGCTGTCTCTCTCTCTCTCTCCTAGAAATAAAGAAAAATATAAACAGAGGAGTGAGTGGCAGGGCCAAAGGGGTGTCCTAGAAGAATTGCTCCGGAACATGACTCGGAGGCAGAGAAGCTGGTTAGGGAGGCTATTGCAGTCACAGTCATGGGGAGAAATGCAAGGAAGGAGGAGACCCTTAGCCTGGGCAGTGGCCACAGGAGGGAGAACTCCTTGGAGCCCGGAGACATGGCGAGGAGGTAGGTGATGGGCGGGAGGAGAACAGAGGCGGCCAGATCGCAGGGAACAGCTTCCCGAGCTGTTGAGGATTTGGAACAGTCTTTGCATGTGAATATATTTGTGCTTTCAGGCTCTCTGGGGTAATTCGTGAAATTATGCCAAATAAACATGTGTGTATTATTCATTTGGGAGGGGAGATGCTGGGTTCGGGGGACATTTCTTCTGAAGAATCCCTCAAACCAGATAGTGTCAAGTATTTACCGAGAACACATTAAAATATTAAACACCAACTGCAAGGTGAAATACGGGCAGCCTGACTTCCCTGCAAGAGAAGCCAGCACAGCCTGTGGGCTTGTGAGTGTCGTTCCAGTAGCTGCCATTCAGACCAGAGTGCCCGGGTGAATTCGATAGCCAGGACACTCAGAAGGGTGTTGGTGGACTTCCAATCAAACGCAGACTCGATGGTTTGCATGTGCCCCCTGGACTCAGCAACATTGTCTTTTACAAACAATATAGATCAACCAAAAAGAATTAACTAGTTGGTGACTAATAATACAATGAAAAGGGTGAATGCATCACAAGAAACACTTAAGAGCTGTCGAAGGGGACATTCGGAGCCAGCGAAATGAGTAAGGCCACCTAGAGAGGGTGTTAAGAGCAGGAAAGGAGTGGCTCAGTTGGTTAAGTGTTTTGGCTCAGGTCATGATCTCACAGTTCACGAGTTAGAGCCCCGCGTCGTCGGGCTTTCTGCTGTGTGGAGCCTGCTTGGGATTCGAAACTCTCTCCCTCTCTCTCTCTCTCTCTGCCCCTCCCGTGTGACTCTCCTTCTCTAAATAAATGAACTTTTAAGAAATCATTTAAAAAAAGAGAGGACAGGGAGCCTAGGGTCCAGTCCTAAGGTAGAGGTGCAGCGGGAGGAGGCCCCTCAAGAAGGAGGCACACCTTCAGGGAGGAAGGAGTCAACCTAAGGGAGGGCGGTGTGAGGGAAGCAAGAGAGCGGAGTTTTTCAAGAAGGGAATGATTAGCCATGTTGGCGCTGCCCAGAGGCTGCTGGGATGAAAAGTTGGTGCCATTGTACTTGCAACATGGCAGCCAGTGTGGCCTTGAAAGGCGAAGTTTCAGTGGAATGCTGGAGGCAGATGCTTGGCTGCAGCAGATTGAAAGGTGAATGGGATTGAAGACGTGGAGACAGTGTGCACAGGGACTGCAGAGGCAGCAGGCATAAGGCCCCCTAGTAATTTGGCTCCAAAGAAGAGTAGAGACAAGAGGTAGTGACTAGAGGCAAAGAAGAGTCCAGGCAGGGTTATAATTTGTAAAATAGGAAAGACAAGACTTTGGGTGCTAAGGGCAATGATTTAGTAGATACTAGACTGGTACTACAGGAGAGAGCATCTCAGACTTAATGTGTCCAAATCTGTAGTCTTGGTCTCTCCTCCAGCGTATGTGTCCACCCCATCATGGGCTCTGCTTAAAAAATTGCACTGCCAGGGGGCGCCTGGGTAGCTCAGTTGTCTAGGTGTCAGACTTCAGCTCAGGTCATGATCTCACAGTTTGTGGGTTCGAGCCCCGCGTCTTGCTCTGTGCTGACAGCTCGGAGCCTGGAGCTGCTTTGGATTGTGTCTCCCTCTCCCTCCCCTGCTCACCCTCTGTCTGTCTCAAAAGTAAACATTAAAATTTTTAAAAAATAAATAGCACCATCAGGCCCTCAGGTGCTCAAGCCAGGGCTTGGAGATTCACTGTTGGCTCCTCTTTCCCTCACTTCCCACCTTCCCTTCATCGCCTGCTCCCATCAGTTCTTCCTCTAGGATGTGTCTCAGACTGCCCGTTCACTTGGTCTCCACCTTAGCCCACGCTCCATCAGCCTTGACTTGGACCTCGGCAGTAGCATCCCAACAGGACCCCTGTTTCATTCTCGTTCTCTGTCCTCTCTTCTCGACTCATTCTCCCCGAACAGCCAGAGAAATCTTCATAAAACAAACTGGCTCGTATCACTCCTCTGATCATGCCCTATTGTCTCCCCCTGCATTCAGGCTAAACTCTGAAATCCTCTTGTGGTTCACAGAGCTCTGCCTGGTCAAGCCCCTGCCTGCCTGTCTAGCCCCACAGCCGGCTACTCTCCATTGTCCCCCTTTACTCTCTGCATTGCAGCCTCACTGACTCTCTCTAGGTCCCTGGAAGTTCTTTCCTACCGCAGGGCCTTGGCATATGCTTTCCCCCCTCTGCCTGAAAGCTCTTCCCCACTTCTCCCCTTCCCTTGGTCGGGCCCCTACTCATCATTCAGGTCTCAGCTCAATGTTATGTCCTTAAAGGGGCCTTTCCAAAATATGAAATATGTCCTTTGTCCTCTCATGGAAACCTGTCTTTTGCCTACATAGGATTCACCACAATCACAATGACATAATTATTTTTGACTCTGTGTATAATGTTTGTCTCTCTCATCAGGATAGGGTCTGTATTTGTGTGGCTTGACACTTATACCAGGTCCCAAGCATAGCACCTTGCACACAGGAGGCAATGCATGTTTGGGAGGAAGGGAGGGAGGGCGGAGAGAGGGAGGGAGAAAGAAAAAAGTCACCACCAAGGACCAGAGAAAGCACCAGAGAAGGGAAGGGGGAACCTAGGGGGTCGGGGACTGGTCATTGCTGTGGCTTCTGGGTACCCAGGGTAGCTCTGAAACTGAGGGATGGCCACACTGCTTCCGTGCTGACTGCCGGTAGTGAGGTGACCCCCAGCACGTGACTGTGACTGTGCCCGGTCCCCCCCACCCCCCGCTTTGGGCCCCTCTGGCTCCTGCCAGGCTTCTGGGTAAGATAGCTGCCCCCAGGGGCACATTGGCACTAACCGGGGCCGGAGGCAAGCTTGCCTGGCCAGGGAGATGCTGGCAAGTAATGTGATGTGTGCAGCTCCCCTTGCAGGGCCAGCTCTTTTGTGAGCTGGTTTCTTCACAACAGGATAATGGTTATCACACAGGATGGAGAGAGAAGATGAAATCAGGGTGCACTTAGTGACCCACTAAGAGCAATCCTCAGTAATATGAGCACAGAGGGCGCTTCCCCCACTGGTGCCAGACCCCCGTTGAAGCAGAGATGGCCCCACGGGGGAGGGGGGGAGGGAAGGGGCCTCACAAGAGCGGGAAGCACAAGCCAAACCCCTCTGTGGTCTCAGTTTCACCTTCTGCAAAGTGGGGAGATTACACACCAGAAAAGACCGCCCAGAAACATGTGATGTTTTTCACCTTAAAGATGACCAAAGAGGACAGATGTCATTGGCTGTCCTGAGTGGAGGCCGCAGGGTGGATTTGGAAAACTGTCAAACCATCTGCTCCCCACCAGGATTCCAGGGGGGCAGAGCAGAACGGGGAGGGGGAGATTGCATGTGCTGGCAGACACAGCAAAGTAAGAGAAAGTGTGGGAAAGAGTGAGAGAAGGGGGGGAACGTGGGTCACCGTGCAGCCTGGACTTGTACTTGGGGAGAAAAAAGAGAATCAGGCTGAGAGGAGGAGCAAGGGTTGTGGGGGGTTGTGGGACGGCAGAGGGCCCTGCGGTGAGGGGCTGCACGAGGGCCAGCCTGTCAGGAGAGAGCACAGCCCCAGCCCCGACCTCAGCCCCACCAGGAAGGCTCGCAGCGGTTCGCTGGGAGGAGGGGTGAAGCGGTCATGGCCATCGCCAGCGGTATTCCACAGCCAGCCAGAAATGGCGCTGTGGCTTCCTGCTGTCTGGGAGCCCTCTGTCTGCTGACTGTGGGCCCTCTCTGCTTCTGGGTCCTTCTCCGAGAGCGGGGGCGGTGCTGCGAGGTCACCTGGCCCAACCCTCCTCGGAGACAGCAGTGCCTTACCATCACGCAACACAGCTCCTTCCCTCCTATCTGCGGGTTTTGCAGAACATGTTCAGATTTGTTCCCCAGGATCCGAGAGCCCCAGGACACCCCCGCATTGCACACTGATGCCCCAGGCTGGCGACTGCAGGGAGTAAGGCGGCAAATACGTGCGCGTGTGTGTACGTGTGTGTACACGTGTGTGGAGGGGGGCGCGGCACCAGTCTCCATCTCCTTCCTCCCTCACTGCTCTGCAGAAGCAGCCCCTGGGAGCCGAGCTGCTGCCCTGGTGGCCTGGGAGTTGCTGGACTCGTTTCGAAAAGGCTCCACCTGCCTGGAGCCCCTCCTTCCCTTGCACTCAGCTCAGCCGCGGGTTTTCAGTTACGGAGAAATCGCCTGGAAAGCTTGTGCAAGATGCCGATTCCCAGGCCCCACCTCTACGTAGTCTAGTGGGTAGATCTGGCACGAGGCTCAGGGATCTGTGTTTTAACAAGGCACCTCCCAACTCTTACAAGGGGTCCTCGAGGATCTGGGCCCAGGCACCCTCCCACGAAGTCCTTCCCGCCACCGTGGCCTGAGACTGATTTACTCAGCACTCCCTCCGTGGGCTGGCATTTCCACCCGGCTGAGTCTCGGGCTCCGGGCTCATTCCTGGAGCTTTTAGCCGCAGCCCCGAGTGAGCGAGCAAGCGAGCGAGCGATCGGACTGCGTGTCACCTGAGTGAAGGCCTGGAAACTAGGCCATCGTGCTTGGCTGAGCAGATCCCACTTTCTCCCAGCTGCTCCGCTGCCTCCTTCAGCTGCCCCCCCAGTGGTGCCCGGGCTTTGGGCAGCCACCCCCTTCAGAGCACTGGGCAGGGGGCACAAGACAAAGGCTCTAGGAGCATCACTGATGAGGGATGTGGAGGCCAGGCAGGGGTGCGGTGGACAGACTGACGGGGCAAGTCCTGGGAAGCCGCCGGACACCAGGCGGGGGGACCCGGGACCATCCTGCCTCCAGGGTTGGCCAGCCTGGGGCCCACTGCCTTCCCCTTGGCCTTGATGAGTCGAGAGGGGGTGCAGGATGAGCGGGTATGGCCCTCTGCTCCGTGCCCAGGCCCCCTCCGTTTCCTGTCCTTTTCCACCTCTCTCTCCTCTCTGTCTCTCACTCTGTCCCCGTCTCTCCCCTCATCTCTGTTTGTCTCTCGTTCTCTGTCTCCGTCTCTTCCCCAATTTGTTGGTCTTTCTCTCTTCTTCTCTTTGACTCTTTGCCTCTCCGTTTCTGTTTCTCTTCCCTTCTCGATCCTTCTGTTCTTGTTTTCTCTGTCTTTCTCACCTGCCTCTGTATCCTCTGTCTCTCACTGTCTCCACGTCTGTCTCCTCCTCCCTCCCTCTCCTTGCCCCCTGGCTCTGGCTCTGGTACCCTCGCTGCAGGGACCGCACTGGTCACTGGTTCGCCTCCTCTGACAGCCTCGCTGTCTGGTCAGTCATGCACAGCTCATAACTCCTGGCTGTGCTGGGCTCGGGGGCACGTGGATGCGGGCCCCATGGTGCGGCTCTCAGAGTTCACCTGCCAGCCAGGGAGTGCTCGGGGAGGAGGTGACGACAAGCGCTGCTGAGAAATCAGAGTGGCCTCTCCCCAGGCTGGACCGATAGTTTCCAGATAGTTCCCCCAGACACTGACATCGCCGCTCGTCACACTCAGCCCCCCAGCGCCACCCTCTCTCTCACTATCCAGGCAGACAAGTCTGAGAGAAGGCGGGGTTTGACCAGGCAGAGGGTGGGCTCCCAGCCTGAAGATGGCCACCTCCCCGGCCGAGGGGGGCTCCCAGCCTCCCCTTCCTAGAAGTCCCCGCGATGCCCTCTCCTCCCTGCTCCCCCTGAAAGGGGCTCCAGCCCCTGACCACTGTTGGGTGGGTGTCTCCCATTGCTTCCTTCTGAAAACGCACACCAGAGCCAGGGTTGAGTCAGGATCCCTGAGTCCCCTGGGTGGTGGGCCCTGCACGGGCGCCGGTGTCGTGGAGGAAGTGGGTCCTGCTCAGGACTTGTCCCTCTGCTCACTTGGTCACTGGGCAAACGTCCCCTGAGTCCCCCAGTATGCTGGGCACCGAGCCACACATTGGGCTGGAGCCTGGAGCTCGCCTCACCTTTTTGGGCAGAAGTCAGGCAGGGACCGGGCCGTGACACTGTGGCAGTGTCCGCCAGGCCTGTGGAAGCCGGAGGGGCTGCTGACCCCAGCGGGCGTTGTGGGGCCGGGTTAAAACGATCCGGAGGGAGGAGACTGGACCACAGCATGGCCGCAGAAAGCGGGGAAGCCAGCTCTGAGAGCCTGCTGGCCCGTGTGAGCATCTGCAGTTCTCAGGCACATCAGGGCTTGGCCAGGCCTGGACCCTGGCTCGCTGCTCATGGCCCTGGGGACAGGGCATCCCCAGGGAGGGCAAGGCAGCGGGAGGCTGGGGCTGGGAGAGGCCTGGCCTCAGACTGCATGGACGGAGGGGCCCTGAGAGCAGGCCAGGCCAGAGGAATGACACTGCCTCATAGGGGTGACTGGACCGTGTCCCCACTCCCCCTCCCCCACGCTGCAGGGGGACTTTCAGATACAAACTCTCCTCGGCTAGAGAGAGGTGGCATTTCAGGGTAGAAGGGCCTATGGGGAGCAGGACCCTGACCTCTTTCCTTCTCAGAAAAAGAAACCAAAGCTCTAAAAGATGAGTCTTGACCAAAAGTCACAAAAGTTCAGTGGGAGGACCAGGCTCAGAACCTGGCCGTGTTTGTCATTCTGTCTCCTCCCTCCCACATTAAGCTGGTTTGTCATTTACTCTTCAGAAGCCACAGCCTCCCTGAGAGAACAGGCTCCTTGGCTGCGAGGGAGATTAGGATGAGCTCGCTCCTCTCCCACCCTGCCCGAGGCTGCCTGGAGGGGTGGTGTGGGAGGACGGGTCAGTCACCTGTAAGCCCCAATGGGAACGAGAAACTAGAGAGACGTACGGCCTCCCAGGGACAGCAACAGAAGAGGAAATTACACTTATTCCTATTTCAAACCTTTGTCTGAGGCTGAGAGGCAAAGACGTGGGATCTGGAGGTGGAAGACCCGCCCCCTTCTGGCTGTGTGGCCCTGGATGGCTCCCTTGGCCTCTCTGGGCCTTGGGCTCTTAGCTGTGGAGCCGGCGGCCAGCCATCTGCCTCCCAGGGCTATTGTGATAAAGGAAAGACGGTGTAAGGGAGGGTCCTTTTCGGTTCCTAGAGGGAGAGTCCTGGGTGAGTCAGTCCCCTCCCGGTCCCAAGTCACTGGGACCCAAGTCTGCCCCCCACCCACCAGTGGGAGAGGGGGCTACACCTTGCACCCTACCCCTCAGCGGCCTCCCGCTGAGGGAGGGTTGGGGGCTGCCTTTCTCCTCAAGAACTACGCCCTCCCCCCCCACCCGCCCTCAGCTGCGTGGTGGACGAGATGGACTTTTCCAGCATGGAGCTGGACGAGGCCCTGAGGAAGTTCCAGGCTCACATCCGCGTGCAGGGGGAAGCCCAGAAGGTGGAGCGGCTCATCGAGGCCTTCAGGTAGGACCCCCTTCCGCAGACCCACTCCCCTCACACAGCCCTCAAAACACACGCCTGGATGTGGGGGACTGGAGATGCTAGCGGGGCCAGGCTGGGGCTGGGGAGAAGCCCTCCTGGTGGGGGGCTGGCTGGACAGGAGGGGACAGGAGCCCTGGAGCTCTCTGAGCCGGAGCCGCGCTGGGCCTCCAGGGAGCCGGCGTGCCTCCCGCCCATCCCCGCTGACCAGCAAGTCTTCGGTGAGCATCTGTGTGCAGTGATGGGATCCATGGCTCGGTGACTCCTTCACTGTCCCCTCAGTGGGGAAGGGGGCCAGGCTACAGGGACGCGATGCCCTCCGAGAACCAGCACCTGCCCCCCACGGCTCCCCGTTTCTGGAGCCCCGGGCGGGGGGAGAAGGGCATCAGCAGCCCGCTTGTGTCCCCACCGCAGCCAGCGCTACTGCATGTGCAACCCCGAGGTGGTGCAGCAGTTCCACAACCCCGACACCATCTTCATCCTCGCCTTTGCCATCATCCTCCTCAACACCGACATGTACAGCCCCAACATCAAGCCTGACCGGAAGATGATGCTGGAGGACTTCATCCGAAACCTGAGAGGTGAGGAGGACGGGGAGGAGGGCCGAGGCCACGGCTCCGGCTCCCTTCTGTTCAGCGTCAGTTCTGTGAGCCTGAGCCGACTGCAGATTGTCACCCGGGCAGCCAAGGGCACAGGATGCTGCTCTCTGGTCCCAGTCATGCACGGCAGTCAGGGAAAGTTGCTTGCACGCCAGGCATTGGGGTGGGGGTGGGGGGTTCAGGAGCCACTACCACTGCCCAACATCAGGTGGCAAGGGGGGCGCCTGGGTGGCTCAGTCGGTTAAGCGTCCGACTTCGGCTCAGGTCATGATCTCACAGTTCCTGGGTTCGAGCCCCGCGTCAGGCTCTGTGCTGACCTAGCTCAGAGCCTGGAGCCTGTTTCAGATTCTGTGTCTCCCTCTCTCTCTGACCCTCCCCTGCTCATGATGTCTCTTTCTCTCTCTGAAATAAATAAAACATTAAAAATTTTTAAAAAATAAGTAAAAAAAAAAATCAGGTGGCAAGGGTCCTTGGGTAATGCCCCTTGCCCTCCACAGAACGTCCTCCACTGGTTGACCTGTAGGCCCCGGCCACACAGCTGGTGCCTAAGTGCGCCAGCCCCTTCCCACCGTGCGACCTGTAGAGGCTCTTAGATCTTGGGTCCACTGACGTCAGCCTTGCAGATAACTTCATGGCACGCAGCAGCCAAATCCTTCTCTAAATGACATAGTGCACCACCTAGCAGCGATCAGAGCTAAACTGGCAGGATGTGACGTGTGCTCAATGGACTTTTTGTCTTTTGTAGCATTTAAGGCATTGAAGCTATACATGCACATCATTTCATAAAGCCAAATCATTCTACAAGGCTTGCTACAAAAAAAATTAGTCCCTGCCCCTGTCACCACACTTCTGCCTCAGAAGCAGCCACTCTCAACGTCTTTTGCTGTTTATCATGTTCTGTATCATGAAACTAAGCGCATCTGCTTCCGGATTTTTTTCTTATTCCCTTTTTTTTTTAAAATGCTATGAAAGTAGATTGCAAGGTGTATAAATCTGAGAGCTTGATGAAGTTTATGTTCATACCTGTGTGTGATCACAGCCAGCTCTCGTTCTACATCATTCCCCTGGCCCCAGAGCATCCTCTCATGTCCCGTCCCATTCAGTACTGCTGTCCAAATGCCAGCTCTCCTGACCTTCCGTCCCCATTGACTAGTTCTGCCAGTTCTTGCACCTCATATAGATGGGATGAAATAGTACATAGACTCCGGTTTCTTTTATACACCGCTACTTGTTCATTTTTTAAGATTTAAGTATTATCTGTTAATTTCTGCCTTAATCTGTTCAGGTTGCCATAACAAAATACTACAAGCTGGGTAGCTTATAAACAGACATGTGTTTCTCACGGTTCTGGATGCCAGGAAGCCCGAGAGGAAGACTCTAGCATATTGGGTGTCTGGTGAGAGCCCGCTTCCTGGTTCCGGCTGGGGTCTTCTCACAGTGTGCTTACCTGGTAGAAGGGGTGGGGAGCTCTGTGGGGTCCTTTTTACCTGGCACTGATCCCATCCATGAGAATTCCACCTTTATGACTTGGTTTCTAAAGGCCCCACTTCCTAATACCATCAGTTTTGGGGGGCTAGGATTTCAACATATGAATGGGGGAGGAGGACACAAACATTCAGACCATAGCAATTGTGTAGAGGCATTAGCCCTCTCTCATCCACCTTCCCCAACCCACCCCCACTAAAACTACACTGTAGCCCCATGCTCTTCTTACAGCTGTAGCATTATTTTTGTGACATCAGTGTTTATGGTATTTTGTTAACATTTATTTATTTTTGAGAGACTGAGAGAGACAGAGCATGAGCAGGGGAGGGGCAGAGAGAGAGGGAGACCCAGAATCCGAAGCAGGCTCCAGGCTCTGAGCTGTCAGCACAGAGCCCGATGCAGGGCTCGAAATCATGGACGACGAGATCATGACCTGAGCCGAAGCTGGACGCTTAACTGACTGAGCCACCCAGGCACCCCTGTTTATGGTATTAAGATTAGGTAAACACAGGGGTGCCTGGGTGACTCAGTCGGTTGAGCATCCGACTTCGGCTCAGGTCATGATCTCATGGTTTGTGGGTTTGAGCCCCGCGTCGGGCTCTGTGCTGACAGCTAGCTCACGCTGCCTTTCTCTCTCTCTCAGAAATTAAAAAAAAAAAAAAAAAACACATTAAAAAAACACTAGGTAAACAGTTCAAAGTTGAGTCTTGAAGTATAGCATGATTACAAGCCCTTTCTATTTCTACTTTTCTTGGAGTGAATACTTGTGCTCTTTTCCCATTTGCTCAGCTCTTGGGACATACCTGCCACTGATTTATCTCCAGACTCCCCAACTTAAGTGCCAAGTTCCTCTCTGCACATGGAACGTGGGGAAGTTTTCTTCTTGGGGTCTCTCTCTCAAGAGCCTGTAGTCTCTACTCCTATCTGGACAGGTAGCTGGGCCAGCTGCACGCAGTCACCTGAGATTCCCTCCACCATCACCCCGGCACCTTCTTCATCTTGTTCCTGTGTTCAGTTCCTGTACCCTAGATTTTATAGCTGGCTCATTTTTAGTTTTCTTCCATAGGAAAGGCACACTGGCTGCAAACTTTCTGAGAACTTGTGTGTCTGAATATATTGTTTCCTACCTTCGCTCTTGATTGGGAGTTGGGCTGGGCATAGAATTCCAGATTGGAAACACTGAACTCAGAATTTTGAAGGCATTGCTCCATTGTCTTTTAATGGATAGTGCTGTTCTACCATTTCAATTCCTCACCTTTTGCATATTATTTCTCTCTCTCTCTCTGAAAATGTACAGGCTTTTCCTCTTTCTCCTTTGTCTTCTAAACTTCCCTGATGTTTCGCCTCATTGTGGTTCTTTTTTTTAACTGAAGTATAATTGATGTACTGTTAGTTCAGGTGTATATCATAGTGATTTGATATTTTTATACATTGGGAAATGGTCCCCATGATAAGTCTAGTTAATACAGTTATTACGGTATTATTGACTGTATTTCCTGTGCTGTACATTACATCCCCATGACTTAATTTATTTTATACTTGGAAGCTTGTGCCTCTGAATCCTGTTCTTAATTTTGCTCACCCCCAACTTACCTCCTTTCTGGCAACCACCAGTTTTTTCTCTGTATTTATGGGTCTGTTTCTATTTTGTTTTGTCTATTCATTTGTTTTGCATTTAGATTACACATTTAAGTGAAATCATACTTTGTTTTTCTTTCTCTTTCTGACTTATTTCACTTAGCACAGTACATCCTAGCTCCATCCATGTTGTTGTAAATGGCAAGATTTCATTCTCTTTGATGACTAATATTCCATTATATATGTACACACACCTTCTTTATCCATTACATCTCAATAGACACATAGGTTTCTTCCACATCTTGGCTGTTATAAGTAATGCTGCAGTGAACATGAGGGTGCAGATATCGCTTCAGACTGGTGAGGTTTTTATGATTCTTTTTTCATCTATTGTACTAGGTACTGCGTTGTTCTTCAGTCTAGAAACATGTCCTCTAATTGTGAGAAGTTTTCTTAAATATTGTATTTAATCATCCCCCTCCCCCACTTTGTCTTCTCTGTTCTGTCTTTCTGGACCTCATGTTATTCAGATGTTAGATCTCCTAGTGTGATGTTCTAATTTTTACAGTTTTCTATTTGCCATATTCGTCTTCTGGTTGGACTTTCTTGAAGATGTCCCTCAGCTTTATCTTGCAAGTTTCCTACTAAATTTTTCATGTCATACTGTCATATTTTTCATTTTCAATAACTCTTTTGTTCTGTAAATATTCCTCTTTTATAACATCTTAGCCTTGTTTTGTAGATGCAACTATCTTCTCATGTATCTCTCTGATGGTATCTGTTTGTTTTGGTTTCTCCCTACTTGCCTCTGTTTCTTCTGGCTTCCTTTTTCTGTTTTTCCCGTACTTCTTTCTCTTTTGTGTTATTGACTTTCCACATATACTTGATGAAACTTGGTTGTTCTCTCATATTTAAGAGTAAGCTAGAAGGCTGATTAAAAACTCTGTATGGGTGGAGGGTTCTGTAGTGGTGGGCTTTTTCATAGGGTGATTTAGTTGAGCTGTTTCACTGGGACACCCTTACTTCAGTATCTTCAGATTTTTCTCTTGTGCTGGTTGATTCCCCAGAAGACAAATGTCTAATCTGTTGCCCAGAGGGTATGAGTCTGGCTGCCGACATTCTAAGATCTTGTGGGTAAAAAGGATCGAGAGGGTCTCTGAATACATAGACATCAACTCCACGCTCCAGTTTTCAGCATAGACTCCCACTTTGGCCTGGGCTTGGGATGCCCCCACCGCAGAGCTCCGCTTCACCTCTTCCAGAGGACTAACCTTCATTCTGCTGCTGGAGCAGAGGAAGGGACAGGGAGATCTAAATCCTTTTTAGACTGATTATCAACCTGTTTTCCTCTTTCCAGCCCGACCTCACCTCCACTGAAAGTGGGATTCCTGTTGCCACCAATTCCAGAGCCAGGTGGTTCTGTGGTGTGCTGAGTAGTTGTAACCTTTCTGCTGGCTTCAGCTCCCACTTTCTCAGGTTTGCTCATGCAGCCACTCAAGCAGCCACTTTCCAGGTTGTGTGGTGCCATTGTTTCTTGCCCCGTTCTTTCTCTTTGTGGCTACATGTCTCTTTAAAAAATTCTCTTTGGCTAGAATATTCCGAAGAAGCAGAGGTGGGCGACCTGCCGTCTTTTGCTGAGAGCCTCTGTATGTCCTGGTCCCTGCTCTTTCTTGCCCCCAGACTCATGTCTTTAGGCCCCTGCACGGCTACTTTGCCTGACTTGAAGAAGCAAGATCAGATGTGGAAGAAACAGGGTTGAGCCAAAGAGCTGCTCATAGAAGGTATAATGTCCTCTCACTAGTTAGGAAATCTCTTTTGAGGACACTTGCCAAAGTTGCTTTATTTTTAATGTTTCTGTCTTATAAGAGAAGCATATAGTCATTTAAAAAAGATTTAGAAAAGGTAGAATGAAGAAATTTTTTATGACCTCTCTTTCTACCTCCCAAAGAAATGCTTCCAAGTCGATGTATTTCCTGCTAGTATTTTTGTGTTCCTGGAGTTTTATTGCTATGAGGTAAGAGGTGGGAGTAGAGCGTCCTTACCTGCATTACGGCAGAAGGCTGTCCGACTCCTCTTCACCTAACATCTAACGACTACCACCTCCCCACACTCCCAGTGAGGGAAGAATCTTGTCACACATTCCTAGTTAGCAACTAATCAGTGAGTACCGTGTTCCCTCCTGGAGGGAGGGGGAGCGGCTGAGAGGGAGGAGATCCAAGAGGGAATAAGCCGGGCACCTGGGTGGCTCAGTCAGTCAAGCATCTGACTCTTGGTTTTGGCTCAGGTCATGATCTCCTCACATGAGTTCAAGCCCCATGTCAGGCTCCGCACTGTCAGTGCAGAGCCTGCTTGGGATATTCTCTCTCTCTCTCTCTCTCAAATAAATAAACTTAAAAAAAAAAGACAGAATATTAGCCTTCAAGATGCTTCCATGGAGGACAGGAAGTGGGGCGGGGGTAGACAAATACACGGAGGATGAGAACAACTACAGAAGCAAGTCCCGGAGCGGGAACATGGAGGCTGTACTTGAGGATGAGGAAAGAGGCCTGGAGGTGAGAGTGGACGTTCTGGTTATGGAACAGCAGGAGATGAGGCTGCAAATGGGTGTTGGGACCATATTGTAGTAGCTCTGGTGCCTGGCTAAGGAGTCTGTCCTTAATTCAGTGGTGCTGGGGAGCCAGTCACGGAAGGTTTTGCAACGGGGACAGGGCAAAATCAAGGCCACCCCTGAGGAGCATCAGTCTGGCGGGGGCTTCCCCTCTCTGGCTCCAGGCCTCTGACACCTCCCTCCTCCACCTCTCTCACCTCCCCTTCCCTCACCACGTCGGTAGGTGTGGATGATGGCGCTGACATCCCCAGGGAGCTGGTGGTGGGCATCTATGAAAGGATACAGCAGAAGGAGCTCAAGTCCAATGAGGACCACGTCACGTATGTCACCAAGGTGGAGAAGTCCATTGTGGGCATGAAGACTGTAAGTGTCCACCGCACAACAGCACTCACCCTGTGGGGGGCGCTTCCTCTCCTGTGGCTGCCGGCCCCCCCCCCCACCCCAGTCTCGCACCTGCTTTTGTCTCAAGACCAGCTGACACCTCTTCCCAATCTCCTCCTTCCCTTTCAGGAACACTTTCCCATTATTTGCTCACTTCATAGTAATTGAGTTCCTACTCTGTGCCATGCACCGCACCCTCTCTCTTCCCTTGCCTCACTCCTCAGTGCTATCAGCGACGGCAGCAGAGACACTGAGCTGAGATGTCGGAAGGCTGCCCAGTGGTCTAAGGTTGAAACGTCCGGATGGCCAGATGGGGAGACTTAGGGTGGGATGGATACTGGGCTTTCCTCGAGGGTCCTACTGAATAGAAGACAGGAAAGAGGCTGAAGGAGGCTCTGGACTGTGGTGTCTCAAACCACTGGGGTGCCCCTTAGTTGTGACCTGTATCACAGGCAATATGGTCCACGTTGGCAATGATTCTCTGTAGTCTACTACTCCTACGTCAGCAGAGACTCTTTGTGCCATAAACATAAAGCATGTAGAGTGGGTTTTGGTATTTGTCTCCAGTTTCTCCTCTCTAAATTGCTGACCTAAGGAGCAGTCTGAGGATGTCGTCTGAGCTCTACACTGGGCTCCTCTGTGCAGAGATGGCCCTTTTCTGCCCAGAGCCTTTCTTGCTGAGACCTCAGCATCTGCAGCAGATTGTTCAACACACAGGAGATTTGAGGTGCCCCTGCAGTGCCCTCCTTCTTGTGCACTTGCCTTTCAGTGTGTGTTAGAGAAAGGGACAGAGGGCACCTTGCAGGCTGCAGCCTGGTCCTGGGCATGCCCTCAAGAAGGTCCTGGAGGGGAGCGTCTGGGTGGCTCAGTCGGTTAAGTGTCTGACTTCGGCTCAGGTCATGATCACATGGTTCGCGAGTTCAAGCCCCGTGTCGGGCTCTGTGCTGACAGCTCAGAGCCTGGAGCCTGTTTCGGATTCTGTGTCTCCTTCTCTCTCTGACTCTCCCTTGCTCACACACACACACACACACACACACACACACACACACTCTCTCTCTCTCTCTCTCAAAAATAAATAAAACATAAAAAAAAAAGAAGGTCCTGGAGGGAAAAGGGTTGACAAACAACCAGATTTGACCAGTCTGGAAGCTCTTTTCAATTTGCGTTCCCCATGCCTTCATCTCATTACTCTAGCGTGATGAACTCTTCTCCCCAATCCTTGCTCCCCAAGAAGCATGAGGAGGGAAGAGCCCTGGTGAGGAGAGAGGACGTTTAGGGTCAAGTTCAAGCCTTGCAGTAGAAACGATGGCCTCCATCTACTTTCCTTGAAACTGGGCTCTATGGGGTGGGGAATGCCATGAGCTCCTGGGCTCCTCCCTAAACAAACGCCTGTCTCCACCCAAGGTGCTGTCGGTGCCCCACCGCCGCCTGGTCTGCTGCAGCCGGCTCTTTGAGGTGACAGATGTCAACAAGCTGCAGAAGCAGGCTGCACATCAGAGAGAGGTGTTCCTCTTCAACGACCTGCTGGTGGTGAGTGCATGCGCCCGGGGCCACCTGCTGCCTGGCTCAGCCTTAGCCCTGACCTGGGGTGGGGGGGGGGGGCCTGGCCACAGTTACAGGCTGATTTACTCTCTTCCACGTTCGGTGGCACTTTCCCTTCCCCATCGTGGGGGGTGAGATTGCTCAAGCACCTAAGGCTACTTTGTAAGTTATGAAGCTCAGAGGGGTCAAGTGATTTGCGTATGGGTCCACAGTCATGGCAGAAATGAACTAGGTTGCAGATCGTGAGCCTCTCCCACATTACAGGAAAGCTGGGATGGGGACCGGACAGGGATGTACTTCACGTCCCACAGCCAGTGGGGGACAGTGGGCCTGAGTGGGGCCCTTGCTGCCAGGGGCCCAGGGGATGTGTGCGTGTATGTATGTGTTTGTGTGTGTGCATGTGTGCATGCGTATCTGTAGGGGACTCGTTCTTTGTCCTTTGGGATTGGTATCCATCCCGCAATATTTAATGAGTGTCAACCACGTACCAGGCATTTTTGTATGTGCTGGGAAACAGCGGTGAACACGATTGAGCCTCTGTCTTTCCCTCGACCTCGTCCCCCACATCCTCTCTATCCATGAGTCACGTTGGCACTATCTCTAAAATTATCCCACATCTCACGATCCACCCCTAAGCTCCACCTTCCACAGAGCAGCAGAGTGATCCTTCCAGAACAAATCGGGCCTCATATCTGCCGTGTTTCCCATGCCAGGTAAAGGAAGTCTGCAACCCCCTCCTGGAGGCGTCCCAGATCTCTGACCTCACCTCCCCAGCCTCCACTCCGTCGCTAGGCGGCACTGGTACCCTGGCCTCCAGAGCTGGGTCCCAGGGGCCAGGCTCCTTCCATCTCAGACCTTTGTTCTTGCCACCCCCCACCACCTCCAGACTTTGCTCAGCCACTTCCTTCTCTTCATTCAGGTCTCAATTCAAGCATCACCTCCTCCCAGAGGCCCTCCCTGTGCACCTCGAAAGGTGGCCTGCCCAGTAACCTATTCCTTCCCTATTGCATTTTCTTCAAAACTCTTCCAGGTTCTGGAATTACCTTATTTATTCCTTCACTTTGGTTTTCTTCTGCTGCTTCTGCTTTATGGATCGATCCATTGGTTTACACCCTGACTGGTTTTCCTCTGCAGCTGTTAGGCACCCTGGGGGCACGGCTCTCCGTGGCTCCTGCGCTCCTGAGCCTCCAGGGCCCAGCTCAGAGAAGGTGCTGAAGAAGTATTTGTGTACTGAGCAACTGGCTAAATTTCCATTTTAGCTGAGGAGGGAGATAGGGAATAATTAAGAAAACAAATAAACCAGATAGTATCAAATTGGGAAGAAGGTGGTGTGAAGTGGATGAAACCCAGTGACCGGATAGGGAGGAAGGAAGGGCTGGGGTGAGGGCCGGTGTGGTTTGGTTTGTTTCTGTTTGGTCGGTGGGCTGCTCAGGGAGGGGATCTCTAAGGAGGCAGCATCTGAGTTCAGATCTAAGTAATGAGAGCAATCCAGCCTTGCAGAGAGCTGCAGGGAGAGGTGCAGAATGGGCATAGCGTGTGCAAAGGGCCTGCAGCAGGACTGAGCTGGCCCTATTCAGGCCACGGAAAGGATGCCAGCAGAGCTTGAGCATGAAGCCAGAGTGAGGCAGGGACCAGATGGGGACAGGCGAAAGTGTGCACTGGCAGGGCGCCTATGTGGCTCAGTTGGTTAAGCGTCCGACTTCGTCTCAGGTCATGATCTCACGGTGTGTGGGTTCGAGCCCCGCGTCGGGCTCTGTGCTGAAAGCTAGCTCAGAGCCTGGAGCCTGTTTCAGATTCTGTGTCTCCCTCTCTCTCTCTGACCCTCCCCTGCTCATGCTGGCTCTCTCTCTCGGAAATAAATAAATAAATAAATAAATAAATAAAAGTGTGCACTGGCTTCTTCTAAATGCAGCAGGAACACCACTGAGGCTTTTGATGCAGTACAAGGAACCCCATATTTTGATAAGGTGTATTTATATACGTGTGTTATATGTGTGTATGTGTATGTACGCGTGTCTGTCGGTGTGTGTATGTGTATGAATGTGTCCCAAGTATATAAACGTGCAAGTGTGTTTGTGTTTCTTTTCGTGTGTGTTCACCAGCGTCCCTGCGTGTTCATGGGCCCCTGTGTACATGGTCAGCGCATGTCTCTCTCCCTCTCTGGAACAGATTCTCAAACTGTGCCCGAAGAAGAAGAGCTCCTCCACGTACACTTTCTGCAAGTCCGTGGGCCTGCTGGGCATGGACTTCCACCTCTTTGAGAACGAATGTGAGTCTCCCTCGGGCAGGGCTCCGCCCCCGGGGAGAAGCTGGAGGCCGGAGGGAGGGGGAGGGGCCAGCGCCCCGAAGGTCCCGCCCACTCGCTGGGCCTGCTCCGCCTCATTGGCTGCTGCTCACCGGGGCCCATGGGGGCCCACGGGGACCTGGGGTCTTCTTTCCAGATTACTCCCATGGCATCACTCTGGTGACCCCGCTTTCGGGCTCTGAGAAGAAGCAGGTGCTGCACTTCTGTGCCCTGGGCTCGGACGAGATGCAGAAGTTTGTGGAAGACTTGAAGGAGTCCATCGCGGAGGTGACGGAGCTGGAGCAGATCCGGATAGAGTGTAAGGACGCGGTGGCCAGGGGGGCTTGAGGTCAGCGGGGAACACAGGCCGCTTGCGGCCCAAGTCCGCCTCCTCGCCCCACTGGGGAGCGAGTGTGCGGTGAGCGCAGGACCCTCCTGCCATCCCGAGGCCACCCTGGCCCCTCTGCACCATCACAGTTACAGCGAGGCGCACACACTCTTGTGGGGCTCTGGGGGGGTGGGGGCTGGGAACAGGGGACTCTGCCTAAATGTAAGCCCAAAAGGCCTGGGCCCAGGTGCTTCGCTTCCCACAGAACTGCCTTGTACTGCCCCTCCCCCAGGGTCCAGTCGCCGCGCATTACGTCTGGTTGTTTCATTTTCCTTAATCTCTTTTAATCTAGAATAGTCCCCTGACTTTGTTTTTTCACGAGATGGTCTTTTTGAAGAGCCCAGCCCGGTGTTCTGACTATCCCTCACCGAGGATTTGTCTTTTGGTGCCTCTAAGAAATGCCTTGGTTCTCGAAAATTCCAACCCAGGCATTTTAGAAACTACGTGGGGACTTTGTGGGTCCCGGTGGTTTGCCAGGTACTCTGTGGTTTTCGGGAAAGAGCAGCGGGGGCCTGCAAGATGTGCCCACTTGCAACCTTTTGCTGCTTAAGCAGAGATCGCCTTTAATGGGAGGTTAAATAAGAATGGAATCAGAAACTGAAACAGAGGTACAGGCTGACTTCAGGTCTGCCTTAGATGGTCACTCAGCTGGAAAGTGGTTCTAAATGAATATCAACCCATTAGGCGATAGGAAAGGCAGTGGGAGTTTGGGGAGCAGGGGACCAATATGACCAATTAAAAAGGGAAGTGCTTTTTAATCAGCGTTTTGGAGCACTACTACGTGCCAGGCAGTTTGCCTACAGTGCTCACAGTGAGGCTGCAAGGTAGGTGCTTGTCGCCAGTTTACAGACAAGACTCGAGGTAACTGAGGGCTGTGTTTAAGGGTGTGCATATTAGAAGCAAAGGACCTGGCACTTGCATTTGAGTCTGATTCTGAGGCTCGTGTACTTTCTCCTCTGAGAATGACAGAAGACGTTCCATGTATAATATCGTCAGGAAACCACTAGATCCTGTTGAAACAAAAACCCACTAGACCAGACTGTACAATTCGGTAACCGCCTGGGTGGAGGGGCTGTGCATTCCCTGTCTGCACTCTGTGGGCAGACGCGAGCTCAGCGGGATAACAGACAGACTCCTCAACGGCTGGACTGGGTGTTCTGAGACGCCACCTTGGCTGTTGGTCTCGAACATTCTCAAGGACACACCCTGAAATGTCACTTCTGTCTCTGTCAAAATGCTACAGGGCTCTGCACAGCCCTGGGGAGGCACAGCCAATCGGCGGGCACCATGCTTGCTGGAAGAGACCCCTTTCCCCCATCAGCCCGGGAGTGGCTTCCCTTCCAAAGCACACGGTAGCAAACATGGGCAGAGGCAGTAAAACAAGAGTGAATATTGGCTCCTGCTGTGTAGAGGGTAGGTAAGCAGGGAGAGAGGCTCACGTCTGGCTCTTACTTTTCAGATGGAGAGAAAGGGACACAACAGCTGAGAAAAGATGAAGCGCTGGTCAGGGAGGCAAGGAGGGAAGGAAGTAGAAAAGAAAATGAAAACAGTAACAGCTGCCATTCATTACATGCCCGGCACAGGGCTGAATGCCGAACTTATCATATTATTTAATCCTTCCCACAATTTTCTGGGAGGCAGGTAGGGCTGTCCTCACTTTACAAATAAGGAAAGTGAGTCTAACAGAGCTGAGGAAGTTGTCCAAGTTCACACAGTCAGTGACAAAGCGAGATTTGCACCAAGCTCCTCAGACTCTGTGTTTGTAATTAAGATGCTCATTTCTCCAAATCCAAGGTAGCCCCTCTCCTGGGAAGGGACGACCCTCTTTTCAGGAGAAGTATTAAGTCTTGGCTGGTGGTGTGATTCAGGCAGTCAGGACAAACTGTTCTGGTGTGGAGGTTTGCAGTCCAGTGTCCCTGGCTTATAGACAACTCGAGAGACAGAAAATGGGACCCAGGGGAGTGGCTTTAATCAAAGGAACTTGAGTTATGTCCCCTGGAAAAGAGACACTGAAGGAGTGATTTAATAATCGTCAAACCTCTGAGGATGGGAACTGGCGCTTCTCTAACACCGCCGAGAGAACAAGAAGGAACAGGTGTACTGTCTAGTTAGAGGGGTCAAGACAGATGCCCCCTGGCCATGCGGGCTGCGCCACACTGACACCCTTGGGCGGGGAATCTCCTTCCTGGGAGAGCTCTGGAAACCCTGAGGAAGGTCTGTCCTGCTGGGCGTAAGGTGGCCAGGCTGGCTGTCATCAACCATCACCGAGGTCCACTGGTCCAATAATTTGTCCTTGCTGTAACAAAAGCTAATATTTATTGAGCACTTGCCATAAGCCAAGCCTCGTTCTAAAGGGCTTTGATGTATTTCCTCACGTAATCCTCTTTACAGCACTTTGAAGTGGGCACCGCTGTCCCCTCCGGTAAGGTGTGGAGAGGTTAAGTGAATTGTCCAAAGCCACACAGCTAGAAAGTCCTGGAACCAGGATTCAGACCAAAGCAGCCCGCCGCACTCTCCTCTGCCTCTGACATTGAGGCAGCTCATATCATCCCCACAGAGAGATGAAGCAACTTAGGCTCTAGCCATGGAGTGGGGTGCCAGACTCAGGCCACACTTTGTAGCATGTTGGGGAGCCCCCCCTTCCTGGTCTCTCCTCATTCCTCTTCTACCTCACTGTGCTTGAAGCTGGGTTCCTCTCTGTTCACGGGTCTCTCCGTCCCGCAGGGGAGCTGGAGAAGCATCAGGGAGCAAAGACGCTCTCCTTCAAGTCCAGCGGGGCGCAGGTGGACCCACAGTCCAAGCACGGATCGCCTACAGGTGAGCCCTGGTTCCGATCTGGAGTCCCAGGCCCCAGGCCTGCGATGGCCCTGGGCCCACGCGGGGGCCACCCTCTGCCCCCCAGCCTTGGGTTCCTGGAGGATTGGGGTGAGGGAAGTACTCGTTCCCATGGCCATTTCTTTCTGCTAGGAGCTCCAGGCATAATCTCATGGGCCTTAGCAGTGTGAGTGAGAAGGAAGGAGTGAGAGGAACGCGTCAGTTTACATGCTGCCCTGAGGCACTGGGTTCCTGTGAAATGTCACTGTTCTCCCTTGAGGAGTCAGGCCAAGACACCGTGGCCCCAGTGGGGGAATCTCCAACTCACTTCCCCCACCCCACCCCCAGGTCTCTGGGGACTCTGGTTCACCGGAGTGGGTAACGGGTGTAGTAAAGAGAAGCAGCATGAGCCAGCTAAGGGGGGTGGCCAGGAGGGTCTGGAAATCATGATCTCCTGGTCCAGTCCTTTCCCTAAGGAGCCACGAGTGCTTCCTATCCCAGGCCAGAGTCAGCTGGCCCCAAAACCCAGATAAACCTTCAAGCCTAATTTCCCAAATGGTTTCTTCAAATGGACTTATTCACTCCAGACACATCAAGCCAGCCTCAGATTTTTTTTTATCACCTATGGCCACATTTTCTAGACCTGCTTCCTTTCCCCCACGGACATCTTCCTACTTTCTACCTCTTGCCCCTCGCCTTTACCCCCACCCACATGGGCAGGGGAAGAGTTACCTCCACCCCCCACTCTGCAGTCCCAATAAAAACTAGAGGGAGAGATGGCATGAGAATTAACCCCCATCCCAACAGACCCCCAGCACACCATCAGGACTGCTCACTAATTAATTAATCAGCCATTTGTTCTTACATTTAACCAACATTTATTGGGTGCCTGCTGGATACCTCCTGCTAAGCACTAGAAGACCAGGGTTCCAGCAAGACACCAGCTTGAGCTGAGATGCTCCGGTGGGTTTCAGGCTGGTCCCCAACCCTCACCTACAGCTGTGACACCGTGATACAGGGACAGACATCATCACAGCCCTGGTCACTCAGCCAGGAGATGCGATTCATTTCCCACATGAGACCTGGGGTCATTTTAGCTGCGTGGGGATTCTTGCTCTGATGTCGTCTTCTGTATATGGGTTTGGCCTGCCATCATGCAGTCATAATTCTCCACCCTGCCTGACTTTTCAGCTGGCCCCTTCGTGCCTGTAAGGTCAGCGTTTACAAGTCGCTGCTTGTTTGCACAGCTGTTTAAACTCCAGAGCCAAACCTCAGCTGTGATTAAGCACTTGACATCCCACCCCACTCTGCATCCCATGCCTCTTTTGGAAGCTGCACCCCCTCTCAGACCAGGATGCTTGTCTCCATGGCCTGGTCCGCCAGTCACCTCCCCAGTGGGCTCTCCTCGGTTCCACATAACAGCAGAGCTCCCTCTGTGCTATGGAAAGCAGGGTGATGGGCACAGCAAGGGAGCTCGCTCATGCGTGAGCACACACGCACGCACACACACGTGCATGCGGTGCAGAAATCACAGGGGCTGCAGCAGAGGGGCTCTGGGAGGCCCGCCGGGGGTGGGGGTGGGAGCCAGGAGCGATGGAGCCAGAAAAAGCCACCGTGCTGTCCCTAGAGATCTGCAGGGTCCCCAGGGCTGTGCCAGCCCAGTCAGAATGCCCCAGCAGCAGACACGCAGCCATCATCAGCTAAGCTCCGCATGCCAGGCCCTGTGGTAAGTGCTGTACAGGTCCTGGCTCATTGACTCCCTGCCACTCAGCTAAGTAGCAGGGGCAGGAACACAAAGGGACATGGCCCCTCCCTCAAGGGGCCTGTGGTTGAAAGAGTTAGGTTAACACAGCCCCCCCCTCACACACACACAGCGGAGTCTCTGTGTCTCTGAGAGCCAAGAACCAATGCCACCTCAAAACCGGCTTCCACAGTCCATATCGGTGGGAGGGTGGGGAGGGGGGCTTTGACAGTGGCCAAATGAGACTCAGTAAGGCTCACTTAAAAACCGTCAGAGATCTTCCAGTCTGGACTCCCGAGGTCACATAGCTACTAAGTGGCAGAACTGGGCTCCGACTTCTAGCTCCCCGACCCTGGGGCTGCACCTCTGTCAGGAGTGGCATGGTACCCAGAGTCTTCTGGCCACGCCGTCTAACTGCAAGGATGATTGGTATTGGGGCTGGAGGTGGGGGTGGCTAGGAGGAGGGCCAGGAGGGAGAGGCAGGGATGTGTATCGGGCTGGTTGGAGAGTGAGCCCTGTGCTCTTTGCATTCAAAGCCAAAAGGGAAGCTGTCCTGGGGGAGAAGCCGGTGGAGAGCACGGTGGAGGTAAGTGGAGGCCTGGTTGCCCAGGTGAGTGGTTCCGTGCACCCCTCCTTGTCCTTCTTCTCACTGTCTCTGTTGTTTCTCTTCTCAGGTATTAATCAATGCCTCCCCAGCCCGACTCACCATTTTACCAATTTCAAGAGATACAATTAAAAGTTACTGCTAGCATGGGTAATGCCATTGTTCCAGCACCTAATAAAACCACAGCCCTTTCTGCCCTAGCTGAGTGCCCTCCGAGGCTGAGCTCCCATCACCTGCAGATGATGCCCATGCTGCCTCCCCCCACCCCCCGGCCCCCCACCCACTCCCCCAGCAGACTGCTCACTGATCCCCTAGTACTCCCTCTATCAGGGAAGCCACTGTTCCCTTTTCCTCAGCTCCTCTGTCCTCCATAGGAGGGAGCCTAGGCCCCTCCAGAGACTCACCCCTTCAGTCCAGCCCCGTGACCACTTCAACCTGGATCCTGCCCTCAGCCGCCTCTTGGGGCAGTTGGAGAACTGAAAGAGGGGGCAGCTGAGAGGGTGGAGCTCTTCCCTGGACCGGCTGGTCCATTTGGAAAGCTGGCTGTGGTGTAGGGGTGTGTGAAGGAGCCGATGAGGCAGAGCAGGGTTGAGTCATCTTGGGGATTTCCCTGGGGGTTGGGGAGCAGGTAAACCTGAAGACTGTTCATGTGGGAGGGGGTTGCTCATCCTCAAGCCACGTAGCTGCAGAAGCTAGTCCTTGCCGGGCCCCCAAGTGTCACGTAGGAGGCATTCAGTGGCCCTTACAAACTTTGCTGGGGCCCAACCCTCCCCCACTGCTCCCCTCACACCCCAGTGAGACCCCCTCACTGCTCGGCCAGGCCTCCAGGGACTACTGGCTTCTCATACAGATGCCTCCTTTCCCAGCCCCACCCCAAGCTGGAGGAGCTCCCACTTAGAGGTCTGAGGGAGGAGCCTGCCCCCCAGGGTGCCCCAGGGGAGCCCCGTTTCCTCCCTCTTTCCCCCACGGCCCCCCACCCCTCACACATCTGTGTCTGGAGGAGGCACCTTGCACGGAGGAGCTTCCCGCCCCAGCAGCTGACAAGCCCCCAGGGTGGGTATTCCATCCCCTGCCCCCTCTTCTCCCCATCCTCCTGCGGCTGCCCATTCTCTAGCCTTGCAGATAAGCACACACAGTGACCAGCCTTCCGGTTTGTTCTACCGGCTCTGCCCGCGCCTTAGCCTGACCTGCCCAGGGAGGACGAGCGATGTGATGGCCCGCTCTCCCCCCACCCACGCCACCAGAGGGCCATGTGGCTATCTGCAAGGCTGCCCCCCGCCCAGCCGGCCCCAGGGCCCCGCCAGCCCTGCCCCCCTGCACAGAGGGCAGCCTCGCTGCTCCCGGCCTCCCAGCTGGGCCCCAAGCTCTCTCACCCTCTGCCCTCTCTCGTCATTGCCCGGCCGAGCTCCTCTGGCAGGCGCTTCTCCATCTTCTCTGAGCTGTTCTGACCTGCTATTCATGTTCCATCTCCCCCCTCTCTCTCTCTTTTCTCTCCCCGTCATCAGCAGGGAGGTGAGAAGGGGGTCGAAATGAATGTTTTGCTGTCTCTTCCTGCTTCTCACTTACCATTAAAGATAAGGGCCCCACTCTGGGGCGGAGATGAGGGAGGTGCGGACAGTTAAGGGGATCGGGAAGTGAGAAGTGAAGAGGAGGCGAGGATGAGCCAGGAGCTGTGGGCTGCGGGGGTGGGGAGGGTCCTGGCAGCTGGCAGAGAGGAGAAGGAAGGCTCAGCGGGTCTGGAGCAGGGCAGCCAGACTTTGGCTATAAAGTCTGGGGGAGCAGGAGAGCAGAAAGCCTGCGCCCACTGTTCAGGCCACTTTTCTGCTGGGGAGTAACTCAGAGTACATGCAGGTAGGGAAAGGAGCTGGTGCCTTCCGGCAGCCGTGGGCAGAGGCCTTCTGCCAGAATGAGGACCTCAGAGGGCCCCACAGAAGGAAGGTGGGCCCCAGCAATGCCCTGTGGCTGTCCTGTGTCCTGGAAGAGGGCTGAGGGATTCAGGCGCTCCTTCATTTCACTGGGAGGAATTTCAGGCCTGGAAAATGCTGCCGAGGTTGGAGGTTGAGAGTGAAGAGCAAAGCCTGCAATGTGCCCAGCAGTGCAGGGCTTGTGGATATTGAATGGGCAGGGCTTGGGGAACTGTGAAAAGGGAAGCAGCCCATGGGGAGCACACAGGCCCAGGAAAGGGTCCTAGAGATTGCACCTTCTGCCCATAATAGGATCTGCCGGTTCAGGTCTCTGAGAGTTTTGAGCTGAGCCATCTTGGTCTAAGCCTGGCGATCAAGGCCACTCCGCTACAGCCTCGATTTCACCCTCTGTGCTCTGAGCAGCCCTTCCTGGGCGACGGTGCCCAAGGGCAGTAGGATGCATCCTCAGAGTGAAGGTCTCAGCCAGTCCAGAAGGCCCGGTGTCAGAAGGGGATTGTGGCGTGTCGCACCTACAGGCTAGGGAGCTGGAGGGTGTGGAATTAAACCCGCCTCCCAGAAGGCTCTAGCTCCCTTCCTCCCATTTCCTCAACTTCCCTTCGCTAGCAAGAGGAGGTCAGGCTGGTTCACAGTGACTTCCAGGGACTGAGAGAGGGGGTGGAGATGAGAGTTCTTTCTGGGTACCCTCTCCTGCAGCGGGACACACTTAACCAGGACGCACACTCTGGCCTTGGCTGTCTGAGCTGCTTTCAAATGCATGGTTTTGGCCTTGGGGATCAGGACAGCATAGGTCCAGATCACCCATGGGGGGTACCCTGGCACTCTGGGTTTGGGCGCCTTTGTAATTCGACGGAGCCAGTGAAACTTCTCCTTTAACAAAGTGGGTGGGAGGAGGGGGCTTGAAAGACTCAAAGATGACTGTCCCTCAACACAGCTCTGGGAGGCAGGGAGAGGCCAAAGACCATTACCCCTGTTTTCCAAGCTCAGAGGCAGGACAGAGGGAGGCAGAGAGAGGTTGACCTGTGAAATGTGACTGCAGAGTTCTGCAGAACCCTAGGGGCCGCTGGTCCAGGTGCCCATCTCACAGGGGAGGAGACAGGCTCTCCTGTCCCCACCCAGGTCAGCACTTCTGTTCAGTCAAGTTTCCTCCAGGTGGATGGAGATATGGCGAGTGGGTCAAGGTGAGGGCGGGGAGCATCCGAGGGGCACAGGAGACAAGAAAGGTGGGGAGGGAGGCTCAGGGTAGCCAGTCCCAGCAGCTGGGAATTAGTCTTGTAACATTTCATGCTTCTCTGGCTGTTTCTAAACTAGGTGTCAATTCACAACAGGCTTCAAACGTCTCAGCACAACCCCGGGCTGGGGGCCGAGAGGGGAGCGCCGGCGCCACCACCAGACCCGCAGCCTAGCCCCTTGAGGGAGCAGCCCCCGCCACTGCCGCCGCTGCCACCCACACCCCCCGGGACCCTGGTGCAGTGCCAGCAAATTGTCAAGGTCATTGTCCTGGACAAGCCCTGCTTGGCCCGCATGGAGCCCCTGCTGAGCCAGGCCCTCTCCTGCTACGCCTCGTCCTCCTCCGACTCCTGTGGCTCCACACCCCTGGGTGGCCCAGGGTCCCCTGTCAAGGTCATCCACCAGCCTCCGCTGCCCCCGCCCCCACCCCCCTACAACCACCCCCACCAGTACTGCCCACCCGGCTCTCTGCTGCACCGGCGCCGCTACTCTAGCGGCTCCAGGAGCCTGGTGTAGACTCTGACCGCCCTGTCCCCCGCTGTTGTCCTGGGAGGGCTAGCCATCGGGGGTCCCTCAGCTGCACCCAGCAGCCCCCACACCCCCTTCGCTTGCTGCTCCCCACGCCCTGGCACGATGCACTCCTGGTCACCAATCACCATCATTTTGGAAAGAGAATCCCAGTCCCTGGCACCTGGGTTTGCCTCACCCAGCCATGCTCCCCGCACTCCGTTGAGCACCCCTTCCCCCTAATCTGAAGACACCACCTCACTGTCCTGGGGCCCCACACAGCCAGGCACGTCCAGGCCCCTTCTTCCTACTGCCATCCCTCTGGCCGCTTGGACCATGGAATGAAGAAAGCAGGAGCTGAAGGCCTAACCAGCTTCTGAGCCCTGAGTGTGTTGGGCCCCGGGCCCCAGGCCAGGTGGGGAGGTTCAAGGGGCTGGGAGGCTTTCTCTGCTGCACCCCGAAGCCCAGCACTCTCAGGAGTTTGGTCACACCCTCCCCCTCCTTCCAGGGCCTTCTCCTGCCCGCCCAGGGCTGCTCAGACTTCAGGAAAGTTTTGAGAAAGGTGAAGAGGGAAAGGGGACCACTTTCAGCTCTCTTAAGATCAAGTCAGCAGAGCCATGGAGTCGTGAGGTCCTCTATCCATAAAATGCAACTTTTAAAAGGGTTTCTTGGGTTTCTAGCCCCAGATATGATCCAGAATGCAAAGTGCACACGGCGTGGACTTAAATACATGCAAGTTCTCCCAATGTGGAAGCAAAACCAGGGAGAAGGTGCAGTGATTTGCCCAGGGACAAAATGAGCCAACAGAAGTAGAATTTGGACCCACATCTGGGCTCCCTCTTGAATGACTTCCGTGGCCTCCAGGAGAGTTTCGCACACATGGGGTGGGGGGGGGGGCAGTGAGAGGAGCAGGTGGTCCAGAGGTGCTCGCATGCCCCCTGCTGCCATCCCAAACCAGCCCTTCAGCCTTTAAATCCCAGACCCCCGGCCTCCCCCCAGAAGATGCCAGACCTGCCTCCAGTGGGAGTGGCTAAAACACCCCTACGCCTTCTGAATTGCAAAGGAGAGCCAAGCTGGGCTCGCTGACCTCCCAAGTCAGCCTGTATGAGGCCCCATGGAGCCCAGGCAGCCCGGCCCCAAAGGGCTGGGGCGGCAGCACGGCCTTCCCCAGTCCCAGCTCTTTCGGGAAATTCTGTCCCAAACCAGGCTGGACTCTCCAGTCCTGTGCCAAGAGCTCATTGCTGTCCTTCGTTAAGATCCGTCCCACTTGGAGCTCGTTATCAAAGCACGCCAAGGGATGGAGTGAATATTGGGCAGGTCTAAAGTGAATCTGCTTCTCCCTGACACCTACCCCATGCACTAAAGGGAGTGCCCTGAGCCAGCCAGGAGGCACAGAGCCCTCCCCCACTCTCGGAGGCTCCAGATGACCTAGTTTGTGTGTGTGTGTGTGTGTGTGTGTGTGTGTGTGTGTGTGGTCACCCAGACGTCAGTATGATGTCACCCAGTGAGTTTATTTCTGGCTGTGTCTTTGTCAGCCTGGTTTCCATAACTTGTGACCAATTTGCCGCCTCCTCCCACAGTGGCTGCCCAGCTGATGTCCCCCATCTTTGTTGTCCTGGCCCCTCTCCTGGGTCTTGCCTATAACAGGTGGCTCCAGTCCACAGTTTCGGAACAGAGTGGCTGACTGATGGGACACAAGTATTCAGTCCCCTCTGGTGCCCTTGGCCAAGGCAGGGATCCCCCTTCAAAAGTGCAGGCCTAGGCAGCAGGAGTGGGGGACTCAGGAGGGAGTGGGTGAACCTCAGATGATAAGCCGTGCTGGAAGGGAGGGGTAAATACAGTGGGGCGCAGGGAGGAAGCGGGGCTGTGAGGTGGCTAAGCGTGTTCATGGGGTGAGAACCATGAGAGCCAGGAGCTGCTGGGAAGGGACACAGTCTCAGCCATCAGGCCCCCTTGTCACCCGCTCATTGACAGCTCCCGCCTCCCTGTTGATGGACGCGCCAACTCTGGCCCCTCCCCCGCCTCTGCCGCAGCCTTGACCTTCCAGGTCAGGAGCAGCCTCAGGGCTGGCATGTGCCTGGAGCCTGTCTTTGAGGACCCTGATGCTCAGGCATCTCAGGGCCCCTTCTCCAGATAGAGGCTTCCCCCCGTCACTGTGGCGGCAGCACTGGGAGGCCTGGCTTAGGAGGCAGGCCAGCCTGGGGTCAGCAGCACATGGAACCAAGCCCGAGCAATGGGGAGCTTTTAATCCCTGCTGGCCCAAGGCGGGGTGCAGCTGGGCTTCCCTCACTGTTGGGGAAGCAAGAGTTCCCATTGCCTATAACAGCCCTCCCCTGATCAGCCAACAGACTAAAGCTGGGATCCACCGCTGTCCCTGTCCCCAGAGCCTCATCCCCAAAGACCTGGGGTAAGCCCCCTCTGCTCCTCTCATGGGAGCAGCCAAGTCAGGGCCTCCAGTCCTCCCAGTAGAGCCCAGCTGGAGATGCGCTTGGGCTCCCCTGGCTCCCAAGGTAGCGGGCGCAGTGGAGGGGTGACTGGGACCCCAGACCCAGCGTCCCGCATATGTGCCCCCTTACCCCAGGGCGGACCCACTTTATCAACTCTCTAGGCCTTATATTAGGGGATCTGAGCCCCTTTCTCAATTTTACCCATGGGGCCCCAACTCCAGAATCAGGAATGGGAAATACAACTCCTTTTCCCACATGGTTTCGGGCAAGTCCCACCCCAGACCTGGAGCAAGACCCTGCCTTGGCAGCCTGAGCTGAAAGTCTGCTTGCCTCCGAAGGCACACATATTGATCAGCCCTGGGCCCTTGACCCCTGAGATCCTTGACCCCCCCCCCCACTGCACCTGTTTCCCCACAGCCTGCCAGAATGTCTCTTTGTGTCAATAGGCTTCCCTGGTAACCATCGTCCATCTGTCCCTGTGCTCTGCTGTACATACCTTCTTGCTGCACCCCTCCTCCCTGCATACGCCCCTTCACCCCGCTGGAGAGAAACCTCTCTAGGGAAAGGCAGGGTGGCTGCACCCAGCAACTAATCCAAATGGCAAATATTTTGTAACAAAATAGCCCAGAGGTATTTTATCTGTTCAATTCATAGAGTTTTAGAGATTATATTGAAATATGTCACTTGAGCAAATTGTGTTGGTTGCATTTCTTTCATTCTCCATTCTCCCAGAGGGAGGTCCCACTTTAAACCAGAGCATCTGATTGGCCAGAGTCGGAAGCCAGAGGCTGTCCTGAGGCCCTCGGACCTGAGGTCTTTAGAGGGGCAGCTGGGCTGCCAGGCTGCTCTCTTCCAGCCACAGTGAGGCCACACCTCCCCCCAGGAGGAGGTACCTCCGTGCCACCATGGGACATGGTTAGGAAGCTCCAACCTAACTAAAGGAGACTTGGGTATTGGGGGGTGTCATCTGATGGGTCAGACCTGGGGGCACAGGGCCAGGGAGCTGACCCCTCCAACATACTGTTCGGCCAGCTAAGAGAGCAGCTAACAGTGGGGAAACCGGGACAGCTTTCGAGGGAGGAGGCCCCATGACTGGCAGCGTGCATCCCAGCAGCGTGAGAGATGAGGGGCCAGAACCACATCTGCCCTGCTTGGCTTTCTGCAATGGAGAGAGGGGGCACGTTGGGGATGTAGGGTCCCACTGACCATGGTTAGCCCCTAAAGCCTGACCTTCTGATCACAGGTCTGGTTTGACAAGCCCTGGGTGGAGGGCGACAGGACTGGGGGAACACTGTCAGGGAAGGCACACGGAGCCACAGAGTGTGGTGGAGCAAACATCTGTGGGTTGCTGGAGGGGATGCTGAGATTCAGTGGCGGCAGGGTAAGACAAAGACCAGGTGGCTGTAATGCAGGAGAAAACAAGGACATCAGGGCTGGGGAGAGACAAAAGGGACTCGGGCCAGCATTTGCAGCTATGTGCAGTGCTCACATCAGCCTCCATGGACAGGGGTTTCACAGAGAGTGATTTCTCCTGGCCGGGGAGAGAGGAGAGAACCTTCTAGCAAAGCTTAAGCATCAGAGGCACTGCATCATGGGAAAAAAGCAACTGGCCAGGATGGCGGGTCCAGAGACGCCTGCAAAGAGGGCAACCAGCTCTCCTGGTGACCAGAGATCTGAACACCCAGAAACCCAGATAGTTCCCCAGGCTGGTTCCCTTTATCTCCTGCAAAAGTGTCAAGTAACACGACCTCCGTCCTCCTTCCAGGAAATGGGAAATTCCAGGAGCAGCCTGGGGCCAGCTAGGACCTGTCCTATCCTGGGAACTCTCTGACCCAGGAATCTGAGGACGGGCCCCTTGAGAGCACCCCTGAGGGGACCCAGCTGAGTCCAGGCCTGGGAGAGGGCCTAAGGTCAAAAGGGCTGCTGCTGTGTGGGAACGCGGGTGTCGCCACCATTCTCCAAGCCTGTGGCCCCTGAGGTCATCTGGAAGGAATGGCCATTCCTGGCTCAGCAAGAGAGGAAGACCATTGTCTCTAACAGAGGCCCCTGGGTCCATCTGCCACAGGGCTGGAGAGCCATGGCCAGTGCCTCTCCCTGGTAGTGACTCTTTGGGGGAAACTCAAACTCACCAGCCATTGATTTAGAATGTTTCCAATAAGGGGGACAGGGATTGATAGGCTTCTAGCTGAGAGTGGTGGGCCAGAACGAGATGCCAGTGCTAGAGTCCAGGCAGAGTGGAAATCCCAGCATGCACCGGGCCTCAGTCTGGGGGTGGGAGGAGACCCTGTGAATGGGACAAAGCTCCTGCCCTCCAGGAGCCCACACAGAACGAACGATACCATCACATGTAAACAGACCAATTACTTTCACTTAACGAGTGAAAGAAAGCACAGTAGAGGTGACAGGGAAGGGCTGTGACAGAGTGAACAGTCAAGGAAGGCCTCTGCGGGGAGGCAGATTCAACAAGGTCAAGGTCAAGGTCAGGTCTGAGGCCAGGTGAGCAGTTCAGAGACCACCTCCACAAGGTGGAATGGCCACAGCGTTTTGAGGCAGAAACCGAGATATTTCCTAATATGTGAATTTACTTACATGAAAATTCTACTATATCTTACTTAAATGCATTTGAAGAACCACTTTTACTGAGGAAATAATAAAATTAGTCTTCTGGAAAACTCCTGGCAGATGGGCATCATAACCAGTGGGAAAGGAGGTGGGTTGAAAGCAGGTTGTCAGGCTGTTCCAGAGGCAGGCCGGGCGGGGGTGGCGTGAGGGCTGGGCCGTAGTGGGAGGACCCAGGCCACCAGTGCAGACCCCAGAAGGGAAACACCCGCAGTGGGGAAATGCTGCCCTACCACTGGGCAGCTGCTGTCCAGAGCAAGGGCTCAGATATGGTTCTGACGCCTGATGGAAAGGAGCCCACCCCAGGCCTCCATGGGCTGGCAGGCAGCACTCTATCCCCCCTCCTCCCCGTTACCCCAAACCAAAGGGACTCAGGTTTGCAATTTAAAATATAACAGGGGGTGCCTGGGAGGCTCAGTCGGTTAAGTGCCTGACTTGGGCTCAGGTCATGATGTCACAGTTCATGGGTTTGAATCCTGAGTGGGGCTCTGTGCTTACAGCTCAGAGCCTGGAGCCTATTTTGGATTCTGTGTCTCCCTCTCTCTCTCTCTCTGCCCCTCCCCTGCTTGTGTTCTCTTTCTCTCTCTCTCTCAAAAATAAATAAATAAACACTTAATAAATAAATACATAAATAAAATATAACAGGATGGATTCCATTACCCACAAGGCCTTGGGGTTGGCAACTTTTCCGACCTTAGCATGAATTTCACAAAACCATAGTAGGGTTGAATTCTAGTCCGGTGGGGCAGGCAGAACATTGCCATGGGCCTTGGTGAGCCTCCCTTCCTTCCCCAGCGCTGGCGGATGTGGCTAATTAACCACTGCTTTCCAGGAGTCACCATCAGTCAACAAATGTTGACACCTGGGATGAAATTAAGGTACCAGCCACCCCCGGTGTCTTGTGGAGCCACCTGAAAGAAGCCATGGATGGGGGCGGCTTTAAAGCAGGAGGCACAGGCAGACTCTGGGGCCCAGGGAGGAAGGCTTCTCGAAGGCCAGCAGCAGGGGCTCGTGCCCACTGTTGTCAGATGGCCTGTGGAAAATGGCTCGAGAAGACGCCCCACTATTCCTTAGTTCAGCAATGCTCTGCCCATCCGATGTTCAGAGCCGCTTTCTCTTGAGGCTCCACACTGCTCCGGCACCCTATCAACACTGTCCCGTGGATCCCCTCACTTCTCTGCTCACCAGCCACCAGCTCCCTCTCTCATCTGACTCACAAAGAGACAGCAGCCAGCGTCACAGATGCACATGTGGAGTGCCAGGGGAGAAGGAACTCAGAAGAGCTCTCCATCCCTGGTCAAAGCATGGCCCGGGGAGGCTACCACCAGGCATCTCTGGCCTTGAGAGACCCTTCATGGGACAGGGGGATGTGTTCCCTCCAGGAGAACCTGGGACCCAGCCAGAGCCCAGTGGCCTGGAGTCACAGGCTGAGTTCTTATGTGCTCCCCTCCCCTTCCCAGGAAGGAGCCAGGCCCAGCGATAGGCCACAGGTCCCAGCCTGGAGTCAGAACTGGCCCCACCAGGGAAATTCCATTCTGGAAGAAGCTGGAGGGTGCGAGAACTGGGCGAAGGCTGGAAGCGCTTTCCTCACCCTGTCCCCCCAGCCCTCCTGCAGGTCTGGGCAGCTCCTTTCCCAAGGGAACCAGGCGCCCTAACCCCACTAGCCAGCCCTGAGCACCTCCGTGCTTCCTGTTTCCATGACCCTGTAGAACCTCGAGGCTCTGGACAAGCTGTGGGAACTAACGCGGGAAGGCAGGAAGCCACCAGGAGAGCTGGCTCATATTCCCACATGCCCAACTTCCCTCCCCCAGCACCCCCAATCCTTCTTCCTTCTCAGACATCTGGGCTAGGAAGTGGCCTCCCCGCCAACCCCCGAGGCTTAAGGGAGCCTCATGCACCATCACAAGGAGGCACAGAGTCCCGGAAGCGGACAGGTTAGTCAGTCCAACTCCTTCCTTTAATGAATAAGGAGACTTTCATTTAAGCAGTTAAACTCAAGCCTCAAAAAGAACAACAGAATAATCCTACAGGCAGTAGAAGGAAGGAAATAACAAAGACAAAAGCAGAAATAATGAAATAGGAGAGACATACACAGTAGACAGGATTAGCAAAACCAGAAGTTAGTTCTAAGAAATGACTAATAAAATGGACAAAGCTCCCATTTGACTACTGATCACGAAAACGAGAGTCCGCACAGGTAAGTATGTTAAGGCAACAAGGGGCAAAACTACTTGCACCGCAGAAATGTTGTTCTAAATAGAGAATGCTACAAACAAACTCCAAAAAAGTATACGCCTTACGACAATACATTTGGAAACCTTCACAGGGAGTGACTGGGTGGCTTGGTTGGTTGAGCATCCAACTCTTGGTTTCAGCTCTGGTCATGATCCCGGGGTCATGAGATCCAGCCCCATGTCAGGCTCTGTGCTGAGCATGGGGCCTGCTTGGGATTCTCTCTCTCTTTCTCCCTTTGCCCCTCCCCCCCCACCTCGTGCTCTCTCTCTCTCTCTTAAATAAAAAGAAAGGAAGGAGGGCAGAAGGAAGGAAGGAAGGGAGAAGGGAAGAAAGAAAACCTTCACAGGATGAGTACTATTCTTAAAAAAATACCTTCCCAAAACTCACTCAAGTACAAGCAAAAAATTTGAGATGTATGATCATTAAAGAAACTTGAATATGTAGTTAAAAATCTCACCTCCCTCCATGAAAATGACACAAAACCAGGCCAAATGATTTTGCAAAATTCTACCACGCACTGAAGGAACAGAGAGTTCTAATCTTTCATTAACTCTTTTAGAGAGGAGAAAAAAAGAAGGAAAAATCCCAAACTCCTTTTCCAGAGTCATCTTAAAAACAAAAATGAAACCAGACAAGGCTTATAAGAGAAAAGGAAACTACAGGCCACTCTTGCTCTTGAGCATAAATATAACGCTTGAGGAGGTAAAATAACACTGAATCTGACAGTGAAGAAGAAAGAATGTGATAAACCATGATGGACTTTGATTAGTCTCAAGAATTAAAAATGGTTAAATATTAGAAAAATCCATTAATATAATTCACTACATTCACAGATTAAAGGGTGAAAACAATATGATCATTTCAGTCGATGCAGAAAAAAGCAATCAGTAACATTCAACATTGGGGCGCCTGGGTGGCTCAGTCGGTTGAGCGCCAGACTTCAGCTCAGGCCATGATCTCACAGCCTGTGGGTTTGAGCCCCCGCGTTGGGCTCTGTGCTGACAGCTCGGAGCCTGGAGCCTGCTTCAGATTCTGTGTGTGTCTCTCTCTCTGCCCCTCCCCTGCTCACACTCTCTCTGTCTCTCAAAAACGAATAAACGTTAAAAAAATGTTTAATAATAAAATTCAACATTTACTTTTTGTTTTTAATTTTCTTGAAAACTATAAAGGGCTGTTCAGTTGTGCTTTGTGAGGAGAAAGTTAGACCCTCTTGCTCCAAAGAAAGAATTTAACAATCTAATTTGCGCAAAAGGTCATGCTTCAATCACCTCTACAGAGAACCAGGGTCCTGCCCACCAAGTCAGAGGTCTTGATTTAAAAGACCAGCAACCTTAGAAAAGAGGAAAACGTCACAGCCTTACAAATGATACCTACCCAAACCTGCACCGGCCATCACACCTAGGCTGTGATATCAGAACGCCTTTCACAACTAGGAAGGAAGGGAGGGCATCTGCTGCCACCATCTCTAGTCATCAAGTGAAGGAAAAGGAGGAAAATGAAAACATGACGGCCGGAGAAATCAAATTGTTGGTGTTTCCAGACAGTCTGATTATCTGTGAAAAGCCCTAAAGAATCAAGAGGGAAAAGTCATGGGGCGCCTGGGTGGCTCAGTCGGTTAAGCCTCTGACTTAGGCTCAGGTCATGACCTCATGGTTCGTGGGTTTGAGCCCTGCGTTGGGCTGTGTGCTGACAGCTCAGAGCCTGGAGCCTGTTTCGGATTCTGCGTCTCCCTCTCTCTCTGCCCCTCCCCTGCTCACCCTGTCTCTCCCTCTCAGAAATAAATAAAACATTAAAAATTAAAAAAAAAAAAGAGGGAAAAGTCATTAGAATTAATTCAGAGGAAAAGCCTGCAGCCTGGTAGGGGCTTTCCTCCTCTGCCCCACAAGCCTGCCCTGGCCACTCTCTGGCCTCGTCCCCAACCTCTCATGGGGCCCCTCCTCTCATCAACAGACCACAATCCAACCGCACTTGCTGAGGACCAGTGGGTAGGTGCAGGCTGCCTTCACGCACTCTGGTGGCCGCGAGTCAGGTGGGGATAAGGGCACCTAGTCTCTCTGCGGGCACTAGCCACTGACTGCGCCAGCCCTGGTCTCAGGGCCAGGCCCTCCGGTGCCACTGCGGATGCCCTCAGCAGGTCGGCAAGGTGGTGTAGACAGAGACAGCCTGGGGACATGATCACATTAGGAGTTCTGGCTGGATTCTTGTTACATCAGTGGCGTTGGACGCTCACCCTGCAGAGGGATGTGGGCCGTCGAAGGCTCGGCCTTGGCCTTGTCAGGGAGTGAGCTCTGACCACCACGCTGGCGGTCACACAAGAAGCACAGAGTGCCGGGATGCAGGACACCGGGGCCCGTGGCACCAGCCCACCTCAGCCCCACGTGACTCAGGCTGGGCCCTGGTCAGCCCTCTGCCTGTTGTCCTCTGGCCTCTCTGTATTGATGGGTGGCTAACAAGCTTCCCCTCCTTGTCAGATCCAATCAGCTTCTGTCACTTTCCCGAGCAGCTGAACCCGCAGGGAAGCCACACTGGGTCATCAGGGAGTGGGTGTGTGAGGACCAGGGCGGCAGGCAGGTCTCACCTGCCTCGGAACAGGGAGAAGAGGGCAAGGTCCAGGGCCCGGGGAGGGTTTGGGGGGCCAGAGGTGGTGAGGATGTGGGAGAAAGGCAAAGGGCTCAGACAGGAGGAATACCAGCGAGGCATCTTCCTCCCAGAGTGCCAAGGGATGCCTCTGACAAGGGGTCACACCTGATTCTTGAAGAGGGTGATTCTTGTATGCAGGGAAGTCAAGGGCCTATAGCAGTTACCTGCTGGTGCTTAATGAACTACTCCAAAACTTAGCGGCTTAAAACAGTCACTGTGGGTCAGGAAGTCAGAGCCCATCTGGCTGCACATTCCTGACACAGGGCCTCTTGTGAGGTTACAGTTGGTTTCAGCCGGGCCTGAGGTCATCTGAAGGCTTGAGTGGGGCTGCAGGACCCATTTCCACTGTGGCCCATTCACCTGGCTGACATGTCAGTGATGGCCCTTGGCTGGAGGCCTTGGCTCCTTCCACATGGACCTCTCTGTTGGGGTGCTTGAGTGTCCACATGGCATGGCCATTGGCTTTCCCAGAATGACCCAAGGGGTCAAGGCAGAAGAAGCCATTTGCCACCATCCCATCATATACACTGTGGATCAAGGGTGTGGGTGCCAGGAGGTGGGGATCACTGAGGACCATCTTGGAGGCTGCTTACCAGGGCCCCTATGGCAGAGGAGGTAGGAGATGGACTATAAGATTTATCCAGAGAGCTCCTTCTATGCCTCTGCCTACTTTAGGACAATGTGAGCCTTTAGCCTTTCCAGTGAGCTGAGCTCAAGCCCTGTGATTATGATCTTTCCCCCACAAACTCCAGTCCTGGCTCCTTCCCTCCCAAATCTCATTAGTCTATGTTCCTCTGCCTCAACCTCCCCCCACTACCACCATCTGATTCTGCTTTTCTCTCCTGTCCTAACTCCCATTCCCGTAACCTTGTCTCCTCACCTCCACAGCTAAAAGCTTACCAGGCAGACAGGCTGGGGAGCTTACATTCTCTTTCTCTCTCTCTCTTCTGACCTGAGGCTCAAGAGCCCGCATCCCTGAGCCACACTGGGATGGAACAGGAGGGCATAGCTGTGCTTCCTGTCTATAGGGACAGCAGACACAAGGGACCCAACCAGAAGTTAAGAGTCTGTCTTCAGGTGGCCTCTACCTGAAGGATGGGTTTGGGAGGTGAGCTGGAGGTGAAGGCCAGGCAGTTCTTGGAGGCCCCAAAGCAGCGCCAGCCCCCTCTTATGGGGCTCTGCATGGAGTGTGGTGGGGGAAGCTAAAAAAGTCGGGTGCCAGGCTAGATGGGGGAGCAGTTTCCCTTCACCCTTCTGGCCTGACGCACATAGACCACTGCCTGCAAATGGTAAGTCCACACACCAGGGGGCAGAGACTCCAGTGTCAGCAGAGTTCAAGGCTTCTTCAGCTCCTAGAGCTCTCCCAGCTCAGGGGGATGGGCTGGAGGGGACTGAGCACACCTGAGCCCACCCCTCAGCTCCCACACAGGGCAGCTCTCCGGACTATCAGACGAGATGGGATGGGGAGGGGCCGGGCGCAGGCCGGCACCAAAGCCCAGCGAGCAAGGGGGACATACGGGGAAAACAAAGTGAGCGGCCGGGGATGGCAAACCCCAAGACTCCAGCAGCTGTGGGGGTTGAGCTCCGCTGAGAAGCCCAGCCTCGTGTGGGGAGGGGGTTCCCAGAAGGAACCCGGGGTGCCCAGAAAGCGGGGAAGGTCTTAGCCTCACAAAGTGGAGGAGTGCCAGTCAGGTAGAGATGCTTTTGCCTAAAATAAAGGGCAGGATGGTTTCTAGGCACATCTGGATGCACTGGTGGGTGTGGGAGGCAGCAGAGGTCCCAAACTTCAGAAAATCCAGCCTCATTCTGTTTGGTTTTAGAGTCCACTCTACCCCGGGGGCTGCTGTGTCCTGATATTTCATTTTTTTTCTTTTTTTATTTGTCATTTGAGAGAGAGAGAGTGGCGGGGGGTGGTGGGAGGCAGAGAAAGAGAGAGAGAGAATCTTAAGCAGGCTCCATGCTGAGGGCGGAGTCAGATGCAGGACTCAGTCTCACAACCATGGGATCATGACCTGAGCCAAAATTAAGAGTCAGACATTCAACTGACTGAACCACCCATGTGCCCTATAACACTTTATATCTAACTCTGAAGTCAAACTTAGTCCCCCCCTTTCTTTGAGAAAGGGGAGAGCCTAGGTGGGAGGGGGAGCTGACCAGGATTAATAAATTGCGTCAGAGGGTCTACAGAAATTCCCACATGAACAAGCCATGAACCACCCCCCTTCTAGGCACTGGGACCACCTGAGACCACTTGCCTTTGGTCCCCTGTCCTGCTCAAGGAAGGGTTCTGGTACCCTCCTCACCCCCGCACAGAGTTATCCATTCTTCCCCCAGGGCACAGGTTATGTGAGAAGGTCAGGTGTGAGTAATAGGGACCGGGAGAACCTGTGGCAAACTGGACAGTGCTTGGAAGCCTTCACCTTCAAGAGTTGTTCTTTAAATATCATACTGGCCAAATAAATCCTAGTTGCCAGATCAGGCCACCAGTTTAAAACTCAAACAGCCTAGATGAGAGGGAATCAGACCCCAGGTTATAACCCTGCATCTCTTCTTTATGCATATATGTGCATGTATACACACACACACACACACACACACACACACACACACACACACACACACTCCTGGAGTAAATTGCTCTGGACACTTTAAAGAGTCAAATTGTTGGAGCACCTGGGTAGCTCAGTCGGTTGAACGTCCAACTGGGTTTCAGCTCTGGTCATGATCTCACAGTTTGTGAGATCAAGCCCCGAGGCACGGAGCCTGTTTGGGATTCTCCCTATCTCCCTCTCTCTCCGCCCCTCCCCCATTCCATGTGTGCTTGCTAGCTCTCTCTCTCTCCCTCTCTCTCTCTCAATAAATAAACTTAAAAACAAAGAGTCATATTGTTATTCATTGCCCATGTTGTGGGCCCAATGAGAGATCTCCCATAAGCTATGAAGTTGGGCTGAGGTCCCTTTTCCTGACTCAGTGTTCCCTTGGACCCAACCCACCCCACCAAGGCCCTCTGTGACCCCCCCCCACCTCCCCACCACGGACCACAGAGGCTCAATCCTGGGTGCCAGGGTGGAAGAGGCAGTCAGAGAGGGGAATGGTTGCAGACATGCTGTCTCCAGTGGGGCCCTTGATCCAGAGCAGAGACCTTCCTGGACAGGGGAGCTTAATGCCAGGGAACCCAGAGCAGCTGAGAGTCCCGAGGAGTTTATGTGAAGAGAGGAAAGTTGGGAGAGGGCACTGGTGTCTGCAAATAGTCTGGAGACATAGAAGCCAAGGCTCAGAGCCCCATAAGCTGGGGAGAGCTGGGGGGGGGGGGGCGGGCGGGGCGCCAGAGTCCAGAACAGGGCAACCACCAGCAATAGAAAAGAGAAGCCTGGCCATCCTCAGCACCCCACACACCCTTGCAGCTGGGCAGCTCCAAAGCAAGCTGACTGTACTGGGGAGCCCTGCTTGGGCCATGGAGGAGGGTATAGGGAGTATCTAGTTTCCAGAGAGCGAGAGCTTACACAGGGGAGAAATGCTCAGGCAGCCAGCCTGAGGACACTTTCTCCCTACCTGTAAGCGGAGTTCCAGAGGCAGAGGCGGGGCCAGGGGAGGCTGCACTGCTCGCATCCGCCACCAGGCTGCAGCAAAAAGCCCCTCACCTGCCCCACAGGTCTCCAGCGTTATACAGGAGAGCAACCCAGCTGATGGCAGTTTCTCTATCGCTTTCTCCTGGACATTCTTCTTCACCCACTAACTAGTCCAACAAAAGTGAGCACAGACGTGCAGAACAGTCAAAGGGAGGCAGAACCCAGGGGTTTGGACATCTGCAAATGCCCAGTGTGCCAAGGTACTTGTTCTCCCAAGCAGGGAAGCCCTAACAGACCCGGATGAAGGATGCCAGGTATTCTGAGGATGGAATTCACCCTGGCTGGACCATGGCTTTTTACTGTCACTAAGCAGTGGCTCTGGGTGACATCTATCTATGCATCATTGCAGGTGGCTATCTATACAGGTAGCCTCCCTTCTTCCATCTCCGAGGTCCTGCCCCAGAAAACTCCCCTGAAGTGGCCTGCCCCACCCCTTTTCTTTCTCCTCCCTTGCCTTTGGGTGGACCTAGCATAATCCGATAGAGACATGGGGAAAGGAGCATCCCAAACACAACACCTCTCTCTCTGAGGGAGACCAGGGGTCTTTCAGGCTCCAAGGAATCTGCAGGGGGAGAGATGGAAAATGGTGGAAACAAAAGGCTCCAGAGAGGAAATCTGGTCCGATGAGTATGGGATGGCAGAGAAAATGCCACGGTAGGGATGCCAATCTGGGGCGAGCTAGTCATCCCTCTATAGAGGGGACCACTCTCCCCGCCAGCCCAAGACAGCGTAACTAAACATAAATGGGGCGAGCCAGAGAAGACCAGCACACGGAAGCAGGTGATCCATATATGCTTATTAACTAATTCAGGAGGGTATAATGGGAAAGAACACAGGCCTGAGAACAAGAACACCAGGTTTTAGGCACATCTCTGGCCCTGAGGAGCCAGAACTTGAAAGAGTCACTTTCTCTTTGGTCCTCAGTTTCCTCATTCGTGAAGTCAGGAGGTTGGACAAAAGCACAGTGGCAAGTGGAGTGGCCCGGAGCACTGTATTTGAAAGGACTGTGAGGTGGGAAAGACTCCATTAGTAATGTCTGTCTTGGGCATAGGAAAGTACAGACACCCTCGCCATGTATTTGCTCAGTCTAGGGATCATCTCTAAGTTCCTTCCATGCCAATGCTCCATGGATTGAGGACAACATTGCAGGAAGTGTGTGGAATCAGGGCTGGATCTAGGGACACCTTAAGACAATGATGGCTTGTGAAGGCTTGCCTCCTGGTTATTTCTCTAGTTCTTTCCCCACGGACTCCGGAATACTAAGCCTAGTGAAGGACTCCCTCTAATGGAATGTCAGAATCCAATACGGTGTGTTCGATGTCACTTCCAACATGGCGTGTTCCAGCGGACTCCCTAAGACAAAGCCCGATACGAAGTCCCATCCGTGCTACCCTCCCAAATATAGCAAGCTGCGACATCCCCAGATACAGGAACGTCCCTACGGTGGGAGCACCCACACAGTGTAATGTGTTCGAAGCAGATGGTGGACTCAAAAAAGACCACCCTCCTTTATAAATAAGAAGGTGTGTTCCAACTGCATGGCATGGTGCAGCGGGACCGCCTCTAGCCCACCAGAAGGAGCTGCCCCCGCTGAGGAGGGAGCAGCGTGGCTTCTGGCTGGGGGTGCACATGAACACCACAGAGGTTCTCAGCAGGACTGTGGGAAGGGACAGAGGCATAGGCTGTCCACGGCAGTGACCCTGACAGAGGTGCCTGGCTCAATGGCCACCTGGCTGCTGGCCACATCCTACAAGTGGGTCTCCTTCTCCCCGACGATTAGTCCTTCCTTTGTTGGAGAAGGCCTGCAGTCCTGGCCGTTACCACCATCCAGATACAGGTGTTGCTTAGGCTGCGGCAGGCTGGGGTCGGGGGTGGTGAGCTGCTGCAGGCGCTGTGGAGAGAAGAAGGAACAAATGGGTGCTACCAGTGAGAAGGGCAAAGATGTTCCAGCCTGTTTGTATCCCCGGGGCCAGGCACAGAGCCAGGCACATTGAGGGCAGTCAGTACGATATGAGTAAATACATGAATAAATATTTTTTTAATATTTTTATTTATTTCTAGGAGAGAGAGAGAGAGAGAGAGAGACAGCATGAGCAGGGGAGGGTCAGAGAGAGAGAGATACAGACTCCGAAATAGGCTCCAGGCTCTGAGCTGTCAGCACAGAGCCGGACACGGGGCTCAAACCCACGAACCGTGAGATCATGACCTAAGCGAAAGCCGGACGCTTAACCAGCTAAGCCACCCAGGCGCCCCCATGAATAAATATTTTGAGAAGAGAAAAGAGACAATCCCGTGGTGATTAAGAGCATGAATGGGCTGGGTTCCAGTCCTGGCTCTGTTACTGACTACCTATGCAATTTTAGGCAACCCATTTAACCCCTCTGCGCCTTATCTGTAAAACGAAGATAATAATAGTACACAGCTCTAAGAACAGTGCCTGGCACAGGGTCAGTGGATCAATAAGTGCCTATTTTTGTTCTTCTTCTTATTACCATTAGCATGTGACCGGGGTGCCTGAGTGGCTCAGTCAGTTAAGTGTCTTACTCTTGGTTTCAGCTCAGATCATGATCTCACAGTTCTTGAGTCCAAGCCCTGCATCAGGCTCTGTGCTGCCAGCATGGAGCCTGCTTGGGATTCTGTCTCCCTGTCTCTCTGCCCCTCCCCTGCCCACTCGCTCTCTCTCAAAATAAATAAATAAACCTTAAAAAAAAAAAAAAAAAAAAGGAGGGGCGCCTGGGTGGCTTAGTCGGTTAAGTGTCCGACTTTCGCTTAGGTCATGATCTCGCGGTTCGTGGGTTCGAGCCCCGCGTCGGGCTCTGTGCTGACTGCCAGCTCAGAGCCTGGAGGCTGTTTCGGAGTCTGTATCTCTCTCTCTCTGACCCTCCCCTGCTCACGCTGTCTCTCTCTCTCTCTCTCTCTCCTAGAAATAAATAAAACATTAAAAAAAAACAACAACTAAAAAAAAAAGGAATGTAATCAATAAGTGCCTATAATTTTTTATGAGTAGCAGGAATACTATTATTACTGTTACTGGAGCCATCTCCTCCCCCACCTTCTTGCCTTGAATGCAGATGTGATGACTGGAATCATGACAACCTTCTTGTGACTATGAAGTGGTAAGCATGATAATAAAAAGACATGCTCAGGACGGAGGTGCAGAAATATAGGAACAGTTTGGTCCCTAACAGCCTCTTTAAGCAGCTGAACCAAGCACCAGCAGCACCCATCTCTGATCTCTTAATGTTAAAAAGAAAATAAGCCTATTTGCTTATTGCAGGTTGGGTTTTCTGTTACTTGTAGGCCAGATAGATTTCTACAAGTGCAATGTCTTTGTGGAACATGCTGTATCCCTCCCAGGAAGGCATGTCTTAAACTCCAAACAGGGAGCCTTTGGCTCATGGTTCCCCAGGCAGAATTAAGAAAAGAAGTCAGGAGACTATGTATGGAATGAACCAGGATAGCTGGTTATTAATTTCCTGGGAGTAAGGAATCTGTGCCGTATACATCTCTGTGTCTGGGCACCTTTAAGTTCTTATTGTGGCTCAGTTTCCTCCCTAAGCCTTTGACAGTGTTACCTTGGTCAACCTGTCCACATAATGTGCTGGAGGTCAGATTCTGAAGGTCTAGGACTCTAAGTCTTTTGAGTGTTTCTGAAAATGAAGCCATCGAACTGGTCTTCAAAGACCCTTTTCTTGGGGCATCTGGGTGGTTCAGTAGGTTAAGCGGCCGACTTCGGCTCAGGTCACGATCTCACGGTTCGTGGGTTCGAGTCCTGCATCGGGCTCTCTGCTGACAGCCAGCTGAGAGCCTGGAGCCTGTTTCTTTCAAGCCCTTTTCTTCAAGATTCCATCAGATCGAAGAGCTGCCCCACACTCAGAGCTGGGCTCCGCCCATGGTGCCCTGCCTGTAATCTCGCTCAGCAACCCCCATTAATGTATCACTTGCCTCGGCCCCTACCTTCTTGAAGGAACCCTGGGTCTTCAGAAGGGTGATGATGATGAACAGAGGGACGCAGACCATGGACGACAGAGCCAAGAACCAGCCGATGGAGTAGCCCCAAGGAGGATACACATATATGTTGTTGTATTTGAGAGGTGTGTACTTGCTCAAGGAAAAGAGGAAGGTGGCCTAGAAAGAGGGAAAGGTGGATGCAGATGAGACAGAGAGCCCTTGAAATCCTCTTTTCAGCTGCTTAAATATCCAGTGGCAGAGGACAAGTAAAATACACTGGGCTGGGGGCGCCTGGGTGGCTCAGGTGGTTAAGCATCCAACTCTTGAGTTCAGCTCAGGTCATGATCTCACAGTCCTAAGATCAAGGCCCGCATTGGGCTCAGCACAGAGCACCAAGCAGGCTCCTCTCTCTCTCTCTCAATAAATAAATCAACTTAAAAGAATAAATAGATAAATGAATACACTGGAGTGCCTCACTGAGGTAGAATAGTAAAAGCCGTTACAAGCTGTGAGCATCACTCACATGGGGGGGGGGCTAAGACAGGAGGATATAAGGGAGCGAGGTGGGCGGGGGAGCCCTGAGCAGGCAGACAGAAAGAGACCACTAACTGGGAGGTCTGGTGACCGGCTGGGGGGGCTATGAGAAAGGAAGGGAGCAGGAACTGGAAGGTAGGGATGGTAAAGCGGACAGATAAGATGGTCCCAGGAAGGAAGGGCAGGAGAACCAACCCAGAGGAGGAGATGGACCAGCCTCCCAAGGTAACTGACCAGGCAGGAAAGGAGCCCCAGAACCCAGGGATCCCATTCCTTGTCCCGGAGTCTTCTGGATGCAAGAGAAGACATAGAGGTAGCTGAGTGGACACGTACCAGGCAAAGTCCAGGGGTCAGAAAGAGCCAGGAGATCTTCACCAAGGGCCATGGCCGGTAGCCAATCATGTCTTCAACGTTGTCATAGAAACGATCTGCCCCTGCCCAGGTGGAAGGGGAGTGTGAGAACAGGAGGGAGGGAAGAGCTCATAGGTATCTGGGAAGGACTCACCTGGCTTTGCGCTCTTCCCCCTGCCCTGTGAGGGGAAACTGGATCAGGGCACATGAGTGAGATGGGTCCCTGGGACCCCAACCACAAGGCAGGGAGCGAGGAGGAAGGGGCTGCCACCAAAAAGGTGGGTGCCCTGGAGAGAGTCGCCTAACCTCCCAGTGCAATCCTTTGGCCCTTTGTCTAGGAATGAAGACCCTACTGCCAACCACAGAGGAGGGCATGAGCTGACAATGGGCACAATGACTACACAAATGCTCCCTTATGTAGGCCACAGACATGACTTCAGTTTCAAGTCAAAACAGCAAGGGTCCCACTGTTCGAGCACAGCGTGCTGAACTCACCCAGGGCTGGAAAGCCTCTGGGAACGGAACAACAGTCTAGATTCTACGCTCTGGAAGGAGCCACTCAGAAAATCGCAGTAAGAGGCTCGCTTTGTGTTTGTGGAAACACTGATTGGATTTGCTTACTGTCCTTCCATTTCCACGTTTGCTCCAGATCCAGGCCCAGACAGTCTTCCAAGGAAACGACCACTGACTGAGAAAGGCAGTTGGAGGGCCCTTGCCCTTCCTCAGCAAAAAAGGAACTTCCCACTGATCACTGACATGCATGAAATGACACCATTAAGGAGTCATTCCTTTGGCTTCCAAAGTTTTCCCCCAGTTAAAAACCAGGTGCTGCTGGGAAGGTGTAACATATTAAGGTTTCTCAGCTATTTACACCTCACTGTGATTGAGTTTATCGGATCCTCTTTAAGAACAAGTTTTGAGGAGCAGAAGGGGAAAATCAGAAAGACATCAGATGCTTGGAGTGAGAAGATAGGAAACCTGTCCAAGGAGAGGAAAGGACACCAAATAGGCCTAAGACAGCAAAATAAAAACCTTCCCATGCCCACTATGTGGCACCCACCTACCCTCTCTGCCCTGCACCTTATTACACTAGCAGTGTGTTCTCCCGAACACCGCGATGGTGCCTCCTCCACTTACTGTGTGAGCTGAGGCAGGAGACCTACCTCTCTGAGCCTCACCTCCCCCTGCACAGGGCTGTTGTGTGGGTTGAGGGATAGCATAGGATATAATCATCACATTGCTTGGCTCAGTGGTGCACGGACTCACATGCATACAGGTTTCCCTCTTTCATTATCAGGCCCCAGAATGGCATGCATGTTACAGCACTCAGCACCACTGGCCAGCTACCCCAGCACTGAGGGGGGCTCAGGGGTGTTGACGGAAGTCATTGGAAGGCAGAATTCACCTCAGTGTAAGAAAGAAATGCGCAACAGCCTCAATAAACAAAGCTACCTCAAAGACATGGGAACGGGGGCGCCTGGGTGGCTTAGTCGGTTGAGCGTCCGACTTTCGCTTGGGTCATGATCTCGCGGTTCATGGGCTCGAGCCCCGCGTCGGGCTCTGTGCTGACTGCCAGCTCAGAGCCTGGAGCCTGTTTCAGTCTGTGACTCCCTCTCTCTCTGACCCTCCCCTGATCATGCTGTCTCTCTCTCTCTCTCTCCTAGAAATAAATAAAACATTAAAAAAAAAAAAAACACTTAAAAGCATATTTAAAAAAAAAAGACATGGGAACGAGATTCCTTTTTATGGAAGTATTCGAGCAAGGTGTGGGTGAGAACCTAGAAAAGCAGTGTGGGAATGTGTGGAGGCTCAGCCTATGTGGCCCTGACGGCCTCTTCCGACTAGGATTCCCACTGGCCAAGTGTCTCCAGCAGTTTCTGTACCAAGAAAGCGGCACACTGTTGTTTCTAATTCCTCTCGCTGTTGCGGGAAATCAGTTGTGCCCTTACCCCGGCTCTATCTGCCACAATGAGAAATGCCTGGGTTCCCAATGGTGACACACTTCCCAGTGACAAGAACCAGGGCAGCAAAGATGCAAAGGTCTGTAGAAACCAGAGGGCCAGCGCAGCCCACCTCTCATCCAGGGCAGACCACGCCCTTGGGGGGTGGGACCCACAGGCCCCCTCCTTCTCCCCCCTCCACTTACCATACACCCAGCTGATGCAGATTACTTCAAACACCGCCAGGAAGAGCAGGCATATCCCACTGGAGGCGTAGTGATCAAACAGCTGGAAGATATACATCCCGCCCTGCAGAGATGCGAGCGGAGCTGGGGCCTTGGCCAGTGGGGGCAGGGGGTCCCTCCTCGGCGACAGGGCACACAAGCATCGGGGCACACGTCCTGCTCAGCCCACAGGAAGTTGCTCCTTGCATCTGAAGGCACTTTGCCTTGCCTGCCCTTGCCTTTAAGCTCCTCATTTAACATCGGGACAACACTCTGACAGCTGCGGGGACACTGGAGAAGTGTCTGCTTGGCACCATGCCTCCTAGAAGCTGGCCCCTCCTTACTCTGGGAGTGCTCCCTTCCTCGCTCCAGGCCTGAAGGAGAGCCAGGGCTGGACACTTACCGTGTTCTTAGGAAAAGGTCCCTCTCATTCTTCTGGGGTTGGGTAGGTGGCAGAAGGTAAGCCTGAAGCTGCACCCGCCTTCTTTAATATCAGGAGGGAAACCTGGCTAAGAAGGGCATTCCTGACAATGTCATTAGAGCAGCTGGATCCAACCATGCCTGAAACCAAATATCCCTAGACTTTCCAGTTTCCCGCCCCCCCGCCCCCAAAACTCCCCTTTCTGCTTAAGTTAGCTTGTTTTTGGTGTCTGTCACTCACCCGACACCAAAAGACAGCTAACTAACAGGGTAGGTTCTGCTTCGTGGTCCCTAACACCTTGCCGCGGTGTAGGTGTGGCTCTGAGAAGGGTCATCAGCGTGCCCCACGGCTCCCTCACCTTAGAGCCTCTAGGCCACCGCCCTCTGCTTACCTCCGTGACCAGGAAGAGCCCTAGCAGGTAGCAGACAACGGCAATGGTGAGAATGAGGAGCTCTCGCCGCCCGCCCTTCCGGAGCTGACTGGGGAACATGTCCACGGAGGCTGTCACCAGGCACTCCACGCAGACAAACTGCAGGCAGGGGGGAAGCCAGATGAGAGGAACTGCATGCTCTCGGGCCTTCCATGGCGTGGCCTTGCCCTGGCCGCCTCGTGCCCCACTCACCCCTGCTGATGCACAGGAGCACAGAAACGGGGTGGCCCGCCCTGCCCTTGGCCGCATCTCTACGACCCAGGGTCCCAGCAGCGAGGCTTGGAGGGGGAATTATGTCCTGTCCCCAAGGCTGGGGGGCGGCGAGGCTGGGCAGCTTGGGCTAAATGGCTGGAAGGAGGCTGGATGGACATTTGGGAGGGGTGTCCTTGTACGGGGAAGGGTTGGGCTGGGGGGGGTACAAAGGAGGTGGCCCCCTCACAGACAAGGGTCTTGAGGCCATGGGTCACCCGACCAACTGCGAGAACAACCCCAGAAAGCGGAGGGGGGCTTGAAATGCAGGTCAGGGGGAAAGGCGTTGGGGGAAAGGTAATGCCCAGAATAGCAGAAGCTGGCCAGAGGGTCACCAGGGCAGGGAGGGTTGGGGTGGGGTGACGCACCTGGCTGTCCAGCCCTAGGAAGATGAGCATGATGAAGAACAGGCAGGACCACAGCTGGGATAAGGGCATCATAGTCACCGCCTTGGGGAACGCGATGAAGGCCAGACCCGGACCTGCCAGGCACAGGGCACAGTCAGGAGAGCTCTGGGCTCTCATTGCCCCAGGGAAGAGCCTTCCCGAAGGCACTGTGTGTGTGTGTGTGTGTGTGTGTGTGTGTGTGTGTGTGTAGGGGGCGGGGTGGGAGGAACGTGTAGGGGAGTGGTTCAAAAGATCAGGGTGGTTTCACCCCTTACTCTGCTCTCTGGTTCTGGGGAGCTGGCCATGCGCTGGTTCATCCACTTATCCATCCCTGCAGGCACGTATGGGGCTGCAGGTCCTCAGTGCCCTCTCCCCCCCTCCCCCCCCCCATGGTTAAGAAGGCCCAAGCACAGTCCCCAGATGCAAAAGGTTCTTATTAGCCAGCTCCTGGGACCCCCCCGCCTGGGACCCTGTAGGAGGGATCTGTGTTCCCTGATCCCCCTCCCCCTCAGGGCCCAGACAGCAAAGTGGTACCTACCAGACTCAGCCACTTGGGAGATGGGCATCCCCTGCTCCTGGGCCATGAAGCCCAGGATGGAGAAGACCACGAACCCGGCCACGAAGCTGGTGGCACTGTTGAGGAAGCAGAGGGCGATGCAGTCCCTGCGGGGCGGGGCCGATGCAGAGGGAACAGGAAGGAAAACGTGGAAGAAATCCATCCAGGGAGGAGAGATCCCAAGACAGTAAGGGGTGGGGGACGGGAAGGCAAAGATGCAGGAGAGAAGCGGTAGAGGGAATGGGCGGAAGACGAAGGTCATGTGCCGGACGGTGAGAGAGGAGCGTGAGGAAGAAAGAGGAGGAGGGAAGAAGGACACTGAGTCAGCGGCCCGGTGAAGCGGATTCCCGCGCTGCGCCGCAGGCGGGTCTGGCGCCCGGTCCCGGAGCTTGGCCCGCACCCCTGCGCCGCCCGCACCCCTGCGCCGCCCCCGCCCCTGCGGCGCCCGGCCCTACCTGTAGCAGTTGTTGTGGTACTTGTTGTAGCTGCCCAGGGCTGTCAGGCACCCCTGGCAGATGGCGAAGGAGAAGAAGATCTGGGTGCCCGCGTCCATCCACACCTACGTGAGACCCCAAGAAAGTGGCAGGAGGAGCGGAGGGCACCAGCCGGCCCCCTGGGTGTGCCCCCGGAGTCACTTATTGGCCACCCTCTGCTCTCAATCTCTTCACCAGCAGGCCCGGTTATTTGCTGGGTTGGGGGTGGGGGTGGGGGTGGGGGTGGGGGAGGCGGGGCTCCTGGGTGGCTCAGGTCATGATCTCCCTGTGCGTGCGTGAGTTCGAGCCCCCCAGCCCCCCGCGGGGCTCCGGGCTGAAAGCTGAGAGCCTGGAGCCTGCTTCAGATTCTGTGTCTCCCTCTCTCTCTGCTCCCCCCCGAAAATAATTAAACATTTAAAAATTAAAAAAAAAAATTATTTAGCAAAAATAAATTAAAAAAATTAATTTGCTTCTAGGGGCGCTTGCAGGGGAGTGGGGGTGCCCAGAGAAGGCAAAGCCTACCTGCAGGGCAGAACCGAGAGCGCCCCGCTCATTGAATGAGAGCCTCGGGGGCAGCAAGACAGGGGCAAAGGGCCACTTGATTAAAATATAAAGAAAAAAGCCACCAGGACTCCACAGGGAGCGGGGCGGGTGCAAAGAATGTGCTCAGACAAGTCCTAGAAGAGGAAATACGAATGGCCAGTAAATCTGTGGGAAAGAGTCCAACCCCGCAGCAGTAAAAAATAAAAAAATCTAAAACAACAAAATGATACTATTTTGATCTATCACATTACCAAAGGTTAAATAATTATCGAATCTCTCATGGGCCCTATGGAAAAAAAGGGTAGCCTCCAACACTGGTGAAGAAAGTCCGCGTTTCTGTAAAGCCAGTACGTTTCAAGAACCTTAAAGGCACAGGCTCTTTGACTTAGTGATTCTAGGGCTGACTGCTGTCAGGAAATAATGAGAGAGGTGGTCAGAGATTTAAATACAGGGCTTCCAGTGCAGCTGTATATGCGATCGTAGAAAACCACACAACCTTAAAGGTCCAAGAATCGGAGACTGAGAAAGTGACGACCCGTACCCCAGGGGTGAGGGCTCAGAGGACATGGAGCCTTGTCGAAGCTTTGCCACAGGTCTCTGTGGCTTTACCCACGGCCCACCCCATCGTCAGAACAGCACCTGGCACTGAACAGGCCCTCAGCACATTGTGGGTGAATGAGTGACTGAATGGATGATGGATGGCGTACATATTATGCAAGGATCTAAAATGACTTTTACAAATGAATGTAATAAGAGGGAAAATGCTTACAGTGGAATTTAAGCGAAAAAAGATTCATCTCTCTGTATACAAATATCTCAAATATGTTAAAACACAGACACACACAACACCAACTCGAAAAAGAGTTGGAAGGAAATACACTAAAATGCTCGTCGAGATGATAGCTGAGCAGTGGGATTATAAGAGACCTTTATCTAATTTTTCGCCAGTGGGGCTATATTGCCTTTAAACCAAGAGAAAAGCAACCAGGAATCTTCAAAAGTACAGCTCTGGTTTGGGGTGGGAGGCATCTGGGAAACGGTCCCCAGCACAGCCCCTACCTGGGGGTCCTTGAGCCGAAGCAAATCTGGCTTCAGGTAATAGATGATACCTTCGTAGGCTCCGGGAAGGGTTATGCCTCGGATGAGGAGGATGATCAGCATCAGGTAGGGAAACGTGGCTGTGAAATAAACAACCTGGAGGGGAAGAGGACCCGGGTCACCCCTGATGGGGGCACGGATGCCAAGAGGTGCCAGAGAGTGTGCAGTGGCCCTCCGGTCACCACTCCCCAGGCAGCATGAGTCACACCTAGCTCAGTGTCCGACACCTGCTTAGAGATGCTGAGAGTGCGTGAGCACCTTCAGCTCTCCACATCTCCCTCTACACGTTCCAGTGGGTCTTGGGCGCCCTGGCAGGCAGCCTGTGAGATAAGCATCAGCAAGGCAAGGAGGGAACAAAGACAGGGAGAGGACAAGCTGTCAGCCATAACATTTCAAAGACTATTTTAGAATCCAGGGGGGGGCCTGGGAGGCTCAGTCGGTTGAGCGTCTGACTTCAGCTCAGGTCACGATCTCGCAATTTGTGAGTTCGAGCCCCACATCAGGCTCTCTGCTGTCAGTGTGGAGCCTGCTTTTGATCCTCTGTCCTTTCCTCTCTCTGTCCCTCCCCCACTCACTCTCTCTGTCTCTCTCAAAAATAAATAAACTTAGGGAAAAAATAGAATTGAGGCACCTAGGTGGCTCAGTGGGTTAAGCGTCTGACTTCAGCTCAGGTCATGATCTCACGGTGAGTGGGTCGAGCCCTGCATCGGGCTCTGTGCTGACAGCTCAGAGCTTGAAGCTTGCTTTGGATTCTGTGTCTCCCTGTTTCTCTGCCCCTCCCTGGCTCACTCTCTCTCCGTCTCTCTCTCTCTGTCTCAAAAATAAATAAACATTTAAAAAAAAATAGAATCCAGAATCTGGTCTCCCTTAATCCCTCACCCTAGCTATTTTCCCTATGCCCCCTGGTCAGGGTGGGACCTGGTGAGGGAGGGGGAGCAGATGGGCACAGAGACCTGTGGCAAAGCTTCGACTGTACTTTTCCAGGCTTAGGGTTGGGCAAGCAGCAGTGGCCTGAGCTCTGGGACACAGAGACACTCAGACGGGTCCACTCTGCCCTGACCAAGTTCAGCTCCTTAACCCGCAGGGATGGCAATGTCTGTGTTATTATCACTATTACTAGTTTTATTATTACCACAATCCGGGGAAAGGCAAGACTCCCCACCCCCTCCCCCAGAACAGGCTAATCAGAGAAGTCAGCATTCTGTCTCTTCCTGGGCTTTAAAAAGCATGAAGCATCCACCTTAGATTCCCTGCGTTGGAAATAATGGTTCAAATCTGAACTCTCTCAACACATACAACAAGCCACTGTTGTTCCTTCTTGGCTTAAACCCCCGTGATTACTGGAAACTCACCACCTCAAAGACAGTTCTGTGTGCTAGTTCATACCAAACATTGTCTTCATGTGTTGTTAAACGCGAACAGCAAGTCCTAAAAGTGTGTGATCCTAATTGTGTAATATACACACACAATAGATACAGATATACACAAGCATACTTACAAAGGTAACTAGAAGGCAATGCAGCAAAACATTAACAGGGATTAGTACATCCAAACTGCCACCATGCTGGCTCCAACAGTGATTGGGGGGACTTTAATGTTTCTCATTTTGCTCTGCATGTTACTTATGTAAACAGAGCTTTTAAAGTCATATTGAAAAAGAAAGTCTTTCCTTGAGCTGAGCTAAACTCTTCCTACCATTTCCCCTGCTCTCACTGTGCCTTAAACTACTCTTTCTTTCAGTTCTCCAGGGGGATTCTGGATGTGTCTCCATGGATTCTGGGGTCTGCAGAGAGCTTACCAGGAGCCAGAACACCTCACCTTGCCAGTGGACTTGACCCCTTTCCAGATGCAGAAGTAGCAGATGACCCAGGCGAGCAGGAGACACAGGGCCAGCTCCCAACGCAGGGCCCCCAGGTCGTGGATACCTGAGGTGATGCCCAAAACTCGTCTCCTGGGATGGAAACAATGAATAACCAGGTGAAAGGCTGCAGGGCACAAATTGCCTTTATCTTCAAGTCTCTTGATTCTTAGAGCTGACCCCACACATCTCGGGTTCAAGGCTTCCCCATCCCATCCCCCTGCACCTCCCCTTATGGCCATGCCGTCTTCCCACCTGTAGTCTGCATGCCCCTGGCTGTTAGAAGACCAAATCACGTAATCCCATAGGTATCTTTGTCTTTCTAACCATCCAGCTTTCTCTGTTGTACAGAGAGATAGAGATTGAGAGAGAGAGAGAGAGAGAGAGAGAGGAGTGAGGGTGGTAAATAACATATGGAAGAGTAGATGGAGAGTAGATAGTTATAGATGCAGGCTGTTGCACAGTACATGGATATCAAACAGAGGGGCTGAATATGTTTTAGTATCTAAAGAATGTAGCGAGTCGTGAAATGAATGCACGTAAGCGTTGGTGGACATGTGTGAGGTTTGGGTGACATGGGGATGTATATGTGTGAGGGTGTAGGTAGACACATGTGACTGTTGGTGAATATGTGTAAGTTTTAGGTAAGTGTTAGGGCACAGGTACCCTTGTGTAACAATTAAGGTGGACATATGTGGGCACGGGCAGATGTAAGGGTGGAGTCACAGGGAAGGTGGAGGTATGAGCGTAGGGTTTGCCAATTTCTGCAGTACAAATACTCCCACCTTGGCCAATTTCAAGCCACCGACATGACATCACTGAACCCGAAGTTGGGGAGTGATGTGCACAATCTGCTCTCTTAAGCTGGGGCAGACTATTTGCCCTGCAAATAGTGGGTGGGTGTCAAGGTGGAGGTGGATGCGTGGGGGTGGGGGGGTGGTATGAGGCTATAAGTCGACATGGGTAAACATGTGCGTCTAGGTAGACACAGGTGGACTTGGGGTCATTGTGAGGGTGTAGGTGGACAAGAGTGGGTAGATGGGAGCGTTCCCTCATCACTGGGTGATGTGTGAGGTGGGGGTGGGAGGTGGGTAAGTGCCGGGGAGCATGTGTAGAAAGGCTTGAACTTGTGCTCCCAAGTCCCAGGACTCAGACATCCAAATTTCCTGCTTGGGTCCCTTAGCACATGGCATCCAAGCCCAACACCTACTCCCAGAATTCCATGACAGGTGAAGTGAAGTTCTCAGATGGGGTCGCTGTGTGGGCTCCTGAGTGGTTCAGAAAGTCCATGCAATGCTCTGTTGGGAATAAGGGGGGGGGGGGGGCTGTGTGTCAGCTAGGGACCAGATGGGGAGAGACCCCCTAGTGTCCCTGCCCTCTGACCTTGCAGCCCAGCACTCCTCACCATTCCCAGTCCCAAGAGCTTCCCCTGAAGCCCCCCATTTCCTAGGAGTTGGCTACTCAGGTGGTTCGTGGGACCATGTGCCTCCCTCCACATGTGCCCCACACTGCTCTTGTTCCAGTGAATCTGGTTGTTTCTCTGGCCAGCCCGCCAACCAGCGTCTGACACAGACCTTGGACCCCCTCTGTCCGCACAACTTACCCACCCTCTCCCCACTCAGCAGATAAATGGACTGAGTCTTCGTGCCTGCTCTTCCCCCCCACACGGCATATGCTGTTCACATGGTGGGTTCCTTCTCATCCTTCAACCCTCAGCTAGCTCTTTCCCTCCCACTATTGTATAGTATCTGCAATGTTTCTTTCACCCACGGCAATTTGTAATTGTTTCATTGACTTGTCTCTTTCTACCACTAGGCTGTACATTCAAGGAGGGCCGGGGCCATGTTGCCAGCACTCACCCTTGGATCTCTAGCACCTGGCACAGAGGGAGTGAGGGTATAGAGGTATATCCCTTGCAGTTAGAGAAAACATTCACACACTTGTTGGGATTGGGTTCTGCTAGTGGGAACCTAGTCTAGGCTCCCACGGAAGAGCCCACAGAGCTTGGCTCTGATGCAAGTTCCGCTGTGTGCTCCGTCATCGTCCGCCATCCCCAGCCACCATAGGCCCAGCCCCTAGGGACAGGCCCCCTCCCAGGGGCTGAAATGATAGATACCTGTGTTCCAAGTATTGGTACAGGTTGTCCAGGGCAGCTCAGAGGCGAAGGAGCTGAACAGATAGAAGAGAGCCCAGGCGAGGATGATGATGTAGTAGATGTTCAGGTAGGACTCGATGACCACCGACGCCAGCCCAATGCCTTCGGGGGTGGGGCAGGCACGGGAGCAACACATAGAATACAACAGATCAGTATGAGCCCAACAAAGTCACAGGGAAGCTGCCAGCTGTGGCGAGAAGGACATTGGGTACTAAATGAACACAACACCCACCGCCTGTCTGTTGGCCTCAGAAGCCACTTATAGCATGTTTTTCTTTTTAATATTTTTTCTTTTTTAACGTTTCTTAAATTTATTTTTGAGGGAGAGAAAGACAGAGCGTGAGCAGGCGAGGGTCAGAGAGAGAGGGAGACACAGAATCTGAAGCAGCTCCAGGCTCTGAGCTGTCAGCACAGAGCCTGTGCAGGGTTCAACCTCACAAACTGCAAGATCATGACCTGAGCCAAAGTCGGAAGCTCAACCGCCTGAGTCATCCAGGCGCCCACGGCATATTTTTCTAAGTAAGAAAAGCAGGTTACAGAATACCATCATAGGCATTCTTCTATTTTTGCAACATATATTTGAATGCATTTTCCCCCCTAATGAGATAAAGTCTGGAAGGATCGTCATCCAAAAGTTAACAGTGTTGTCTAGGTGATAGGATTTCGGCTCACTTTTTAAAGTTCCTTTTCCTTTTGTCCATCTGCATTTTCTAGTTTTTCTGTGACGACCATGCGTTACTTGTAAAATGAAAAGAGACTGGAAGAGCAAGGTAGTATGGAAATTTTGGTAAGAATCAGTCTCAAGTGCAAGAACCAAAAGAACCCAGCAAAGAAAAAAGAAAGAAGCGGTCGCTGGCTGTCAAGAACCCTGGAGTGAGTCAGTCTCCAAATGCCACCTCGCTGCAGAGCGAGGGGTAGAGAGTCAGCAGAGGTGTGAAATGCGCGCTCTCGTTCTCACACCCGGGAGAGCCCGAGGCTGGCTGGGGCGCCCTGTCAGGGGGGGGGAGGGAGGGTGCACAGGGCAGGCGCGGCCTCCTCCCACCCAGCCCCGCGTGCTCCTGCAAACGTGGGATCTTTTCCACAGTAATTTTAAAAGTAGCACATTGCCAGGGCGGCGGTTAGTCCCGAGGTGTGAAAGCCGGGCGGAGGGGCAGAGCGCCGGCGCGTTTTGTCCTGCGTCCCGGCCGCGGCGGCGGCTCGGGGGAAGCCCGGGCTCTAGAACCGTTTAAGGAAGGACAGCACAGCCCCAGGGCAGGTCGGAGAATCAATGCTGTCAACAAAACCACCCCTGGGCCAGGCGGGCCCACCCTGATTGTCCGTTCCCGCTGGCCCGGCCAACTCCCGTGTTTTCCTGCATCTGGGTCTCCGCAGAGCATCCAGGCGTTGGGGGCTGGGAGCCCTAAAGCGACCGTGGCCGGGGCAGCTTGGACCTCGGGAGGGGCGGTGGCTGGGGCTGCCGATGGCGAGGGGGGTCCCCGGGGAGGCCGGGTGGCGGGGATATTCAGAGCGCGCACACAGACGCCCACACACCCAAACAAGCGGCCACTGTGCGGCCACTCGCCGCCGGAACGCGCTGTGCTCCCACCGCCCGCCCGTAAACACCGACCTGACCCAGGAGGAGGCAGGGCGCCAGGCTGGGGAGGGGAGGCGCCCCTTCGCTGAGAGGAAGCTTGTGCCTGGGTGTAAATTGAGGAGGGAAGGTGGGTGCGCACAGGGCGTGCATAGGCTCGCTGGGAGGCTGGACTGCGCACTGGGCACAGTCAGACAGTAGCAGCCTGGACCCTTCCACCAGCATAGGTGCACACACCTTGAATGGGCCCCTTCCTGAGACTCCAGGCCTTGGAGGCTCTTCAGCTTGGAAAAGAAAGGAGCAGCAATGGCTGCCCCCAGCCCCCATCCGATGCTCAGTCTGCTCCCCGAGGTCTGTGGCGACCGGTTTGGAGAGTTAGTACATGCGTGCCAGAGAGGCCAGCCCCCGCTTTTGGCACCCATGAGCTCACTTGGACCTTGGGACAGAGCCCAACTGGCTGGGACATTAGGCTGCGCTGGGATCTAGAGCAGAGCACTGAGAAGCTCTGCGCTCTGGCTGAGGCCACTGCACCCCTGGAAGATGGGAACTCGCCAGTAGAAATGGATGTGGGCCAAGCTTCTCCCTGCCCCAGCCCCTCACTGCTGCCCCTACAGGGGCCCCATGCATGCCCCAAGAGCAATCAGTACCAGACCAGTCTTGCACCTCAAGCAAACCCCCAGTCAGTGGTCTGAAGCCAGTGTTTCTCTGCCATGTCCACCTCTGTGCAGCCTACCAAGCTGGGCAGTAACCCCAGACAGCCTAGTCCCTGGGCTCCCTTAGAGACTGACATGAGGGAAAAGAGTCCTCTCCTCATTTCACATACACAAGGAACCTCTCCGAGACAAGGGTTAGGTTTCCCACTGGCCTCTGGGGGACTGGCCCAATCAACTAAAGATGGTCAGGAAGGCCACCCCAAGCTGCTCACTCTAGTGCCAGCAAATCCATGGAGAGAATAGGAGCTGTCCCTAACCTAATCCCTAACGCAAGAAATAGCATGAATTTTCAGCCCAGGGGGGCCTGCATTCAAATCCTTAGTGAATGCCCTCATTGTCTCATATACAAATAACTAAGAGAGTTGTTACTGGAGGATTCGATGAGGAAATGCATGTAAAGTGCTTACATGAGCCCTAACACATAGCAGGGCTGAGCAGATGTCAGACGACATCATCACCATCATCATCATCATCATCATCATCATCATCATCATCACTATTGTTATGTCCTCCCAGACCACGCCATGTACACAGGAACAACTTTCCAGGAAGCTGATGAGGGCATGAAGGCGAAGCCTCAGGATTCCTCCTTTTTAAGGACCCCTCCCAAGGCTCCTCAATCTAACTTTTCACTTGTAATTTTATACCCTCTTTCTTCAGGAGTGCCTTCCTCCCCAGGATCTATAAGCTTCGGGCCCCACAAAGTCTGGCGACGCTTCCTGTGTCCTCCACAGCACTTAGCACAGGATGAGAGTAGATGCATACGAAGTGGTGGTCCCGAAGGAAAGGGGAGCGGCGATGGAGGCATGGATGGAGGCGCTGAGAGCCCTAGTAGCAGGGCAAATGGGAGCACTCACCCTGGAGCAGGGGGCAGATCTTCCTCCAGGCTGTCACGCTGCCTTGGCTGGTGTACTGGCCCAACGCCACCTCCAAGAAGAACACCGGGATGCCACAGGTGAAGAAGAAGATGAAGTAGGGGATGAAGAAGGCTCCTGTGGGAGAAGGAGGTAGGAGCTGAGCCCTCAGTCCTCAGAAACCGGCGCCCCAGTGCTCGTCACCCCTAATATCCCTCCTCACCCTCCCACGGGCCCAGGTTGGCTTCCTCCTGTCTGCGAGCAGGGACGGGCAGAAATTTTCCAGTCTGAGCCCCACTCAGCATAGGAAAGACCTCTGAAGAGGAATGAGTGAACATTTAGGTGGAAATCCTAACAGACACACTATTTATTTTCTCAGTGTGCTTCACGAACTTAGTCAGTTTATTATTTTTGGAACAAAAACATGTGTTCCGTATAATTTGATATGCTTATTAAATTATCAAGTTTGCTACATGTTAGAGAAAAACAAACAAAAACACCTTGGAAAAATTATTTTCCCTCTGATAATTTTCAGAGGGGTTTTTCCCTCTACCAGGCTTGGGTCTGAACTGGGGGCCTCCAGACAAGGGCATTCCTCTGCTCAGGTGGATTGCAGGGTCCTCCGATTTCAGCAGCCTTGTGATCGGGCACTGACCGACCGGCCCCCACAGGAGGCCAGGCCTAAAAAGCATCGATAAATTATGGAACTTGAAGACAATCTGAGCCACCAGTGCTCACTTCAGTCACTGAGATAGTAACCTCACCTCAGGAGTGTATCCGTGGGTGAATGGAATATTGTTTACTGCATAATAATAACACTTAGCACTTATTTGGTGCTTACTGTATGTAAGGCATTCTTGTAAATGCTTCACCAACCTCAAAATCCGCAATAGAACCACCTCCCATGGGGTAGGTAGTATTGTTATCCTCATTTTACAGATGGGAAAACTAAGACACAGGTGAGGAAACTGAGACACAAATTCGGGTAGTCTGATCCTGAGTCTGTGCTCTTTTTTTTTTTTTAAATAAGAGAGAGAGCTCGAGTGTGAGCAGTGGGGAAGGGCGGGGTGGGGGAGCTCAAGTGTGAGCAGGGGAGAGGGGCCGAGAGAGAGAGAGAGAGAGAGAGAGAGAGGAAGAGAATCCCAAGCAGCCTCCACAATCAGCATGGAGCCCAACGAAGGGCTCAGTCCCCCAACCCTGGGATAATGGCCTGAGCTGAAATCGGACAGTCAACCAACTCAGCCGCCCAGGCACCCAGAGCCTGTGCTTTTAACCACTGCGTTATAAGACCTCTCAAGTAACCCACATTACTTTGTAGATAAAATAGAAAGAGCAAAGGGGAAAAAACATTGTATACCCTTTCAAGTTTTTATACAAACACACACACACACACACACACACACATTTTTTTTACAAAAATGAAAACCTACTATATATTACTTGATAATGATTTAAAAACATAGCAAGAACCTATGATCTCAATAAATACATATGTCATAATTTTAATGGCTGTAAATAGCCCACCTTATGCATCTGCCCTAGTTTATTTCATCAGTACGTCCACTGGCGTTCTTGCTGTCCATATCCTTGCACACGTGTCTAATTTCCTTCTTAGTAAATTTCCAGTAGACAGACTGGTAGGTCAGAGGGTATGCATATTTTTTTGTGGTCAAATATATATAACATGAGTTTTACTTTTAACCATTTTTCAGTGTACAGTTCGTGGCATTAAGTACATTCACATGTTATCCGACCATCACCACCATCAATTTCCAGAGCCTTCTCATCCATCCCAGTCTGAGAATCTGTAGCCGTTAAACAGGAACTCCCTGTCCCCTGCCTCTCCCCAATGCCTGGTAACCACCATTCTACTTTTTCCCTGTGAATTGCTATTCTAGACACCTCATAAAGAGGGATCATACGCTACTTATGCCCTCAAGGTTTATCCATGCCATCTTAGGGCTGAACAGTATTCCCTCTTGTGTCCACCACATGTTTATCTATTTGTCCACTGAGGGACATTTGGGTTGTTTCCACCTTTGGGCTTTGAACATTTTTTTTAATGGTTATTTATTTTTGAGGGAGAGAAAGAGGGGAGGGGCAGAGAGAGACGGGGGGCGGGGCAAAGGATCTGAAGTGGGCTCTGCGCTGACAGCAGAGCCCGACGTGGGGCCCAAATCCCTGAACTGTGACCTCATGACTTGAGCCGAAGTAGGACGCCTAACCGACTGAGCCACCCAGGTGCCCCGGGGTTTGAACATTTTTTTAGGGTCTTTGACATGCATTTCCAAATCGCCCTCACAGACTCTCACACCAACCTGCACTGCCAGTAGCGATATGTGAGAGCGAGGGAGAAGGATTTGTGAGGCTTCTGGGCCCTATGGCGCCATAACAGCCAGTAACTCTGCAAGTCCTGACGTCCTTTGGAACTCCAGGTTTGCCTGTACATCCTGAGTACTACTGGAACATTCCTGAACCCAGTGCCAGTACCATCGCTGACTCCAGTCTACGGGGCTTAGGTGGCTGAGGGGCAGAGTTCGGGCTGGGGGCTCTCCCAGAGAGCACTTTCCCGAAGTCTGGTCTGTGGTGGCCTATGGCCCATGGGCCCCCTCCTCCTGGCTGTGTGGAGGTCCTTCTCGCTACTGAAGGAGACAGTCTCAGCTCTCCCCTTGGCATGTAGTCCTCGGCCCCACGAAACCTGGGGAGAGCTCAGGAGGCCTGGCTGGGCCGCCGTCAGCCCGAGTCCACCCTGGAAGGGCAGGGCCGGGCCTGGGCCGTGGCCAGTAGTGGGAGGAGGCAGGTTCTGGATCGCCTGCAGGAACATGTGCATCCTTGGCTTTCTCCCTGGGTTTCCAACGCACTGTCTTTGCAAACACCCTCCCCTCTAATGAACTTCTGAGAATGCTCACATGGGGAGATGGACCTCGTCCCCATTTCTCTTGGCCCTTGCCCAGGCTCCGGGCATCAGTGGCCTGATGATGCCCCACAAGGATCTGGGAAGACAGGGTGACTTGAGATGTGTCTGTAATCTCCCCCCCTCTGCTCTAAAGTAGGCCTTATTACCTCTGCCAAGCACACGCTCCCGAACCACTGACAAGCTGGAAACTCAGAAGTCCTTAAATTCTCTTTTGAAGTGAACTGAAGATGATCTAGTTTAGTGACTCTCTGCTTTTCTGTAACCAAAGACATTATTACACCAATAGCATTATTATTTTTCATCCCTTTGGGAAGATTTTTCTCTACAAAACTATTTATTAACTAATAATAATAATTATTTATTAAGCAATAAGGCTTGATTAATATATCTGTACAAACTATATTTAACTGCTAACTAAGAGTTATGGTCAGCTTGAGATAAGCCCTATTATCGCAATGAGTTAGTACAATTCTAGCTTAAAGCAAAGAGCTGACATTCGAGTTGGTCTGTGAAGTCAAGTTCCCACACGGATCCATTATGAAGTTGTCTGCAGTGAGGAAACCTGTGTTACTACTTTCCTAGACCCCCACAGACCAGTGACCTCAGATCGGGTCCCCTGACCTTGCTCAGTCCCTCGTGTCTTCCCCACATGCTTAGGTTGGGACAGAGCTCAAGGAGAACACAATGGACAGAGAGGAACACAGACTCTGCCCAGGAAAGGTGCCTGGTACTACCTCTTCGCACATGACCCAGGCGCAGCCCAGTGGTACTGCACGCTGCCACAGGTGCTTGTCTTCCCGGGCCGCCCCACGGCCAGAACAGAGGCCACAGCCACAGTGCAGCCACTGGGCGGGACAGCGCGGGCACAGGGAAACCTGTCTCCTGGGCCTGCAGCTCTCCCTCCTTTTCGGATGGCAGGGAGGGGATATGGGAGCCCGGGAGCCGGGTTTCCAGGGCCCGCAGCTTCCAATCAGTTCTACGATCTCAGGCAAATCGCTAAACATTCGGAGCTTCCACGTGCTCTGTAGATGAGCGCTCAGGCTAAATCCTCTTTAGCTGTAGCATTAATGCCCTGTGTGTCCATGAAACTGTCTTGGGATAGTTCAGTTCGTGAGTTCGAGCCCCATATCGGGCTCTCTGCTGTCACCGCAGCTTGCTTTAGATCCTCTGTCCCACTCTCTCCCTGCCCCTCCCCTGCTCATGCCCTCTCCTCTCTCTCTCCCTCACTCTCTCTTTTTCTCCTTCAAAAATAAATATCAAAAAAAAAAAGAAAAAACACAAGCCGCCAGCCCTACCACTTCTTGCTCTGGCCCGTATTGAAACCCAACTCCCAGCCCCGGCTCCCTAGCTCCGATCTGCTAGGAAACCCCGTCTATATGTCTTTGGAGCCATTAGTTCAAGCAGTTTGTAATAATAACTATAAGTTTTGAAACACAGAACAAGATACACAGCAGATACTCAGTAAATACTGGTCAACTTAAATATGAATAGTGTTTAGAAGAATTTTCTAAACAATGATTATTTTGAAATAGGAATGTTTCTTCTTTTTACCTTTCTGGAATGTTTCTAATTTCACAGTACACACATACGATTTCCACAAGAAGATTAAAGGTATTTTCAAAAGGTAAAGATGAATCTGTACTGTCACAGGTTTGGGCACCTGGGTGGCTCAGTCGGTTAAGCATCCGACTCCTGATTTCGGCTTAGGTCATAATCTCAGGGTTCGTGGGTTTGAGCCCTGAATCGGGCTCTGTGCTGGCGGCACAGTTACTGCCTGGGATTCTCTCTCTCCCTCTCTCTCTCTCTCTCTCTCTCTCTTTCTCTCTCTCTTTCTCTGCCCCTCCCCCACTCACTTTCTATCTCTCTCTCTCTCTCAAAATAAATAAAAATGTAAAAAAACCAAGAATCATAAATAAATGTCTGGTCATAAATAAATTCATATAAATGAATTCTTCCATTTGTATGAAGAGTCCAAGTAGGTAAATCCATAGCCCCAGAAAGTAGATTGCTAAGGGCTGATCTAGTAAGATTGTGGTTGCCAAGGGCTGGCGGGGACACAGAATACGGTGGCTGCTTATAGCTCCAGGGCTTCTTTCTGGAATGATGAAGATATTCTAAAATCAAATGTGGTGATGGTTGCACAATTCTGTGAACAGACTAAAGCCACGTAATTGTACATGTAACAAGATGAATCTGGTCCCTTCCCACCAGACCCCTACTCATTGTCACTACCAGTGCTGAAAAATAATAACATTAATGTTCCTTCCATTTAAAAAAACAAACCCCACAAACAAGGAAATATCATCTCTGAGATCAACTTCTTCAATGGTTCCCATCTCACTCAGAGCAGCGGTTACAAGATGGGAGCCTGTAACCTCTTCCCTTACGCTGGCCCTGATCTGTCTCTGCCCTCCTCTTCAAACATGCCAGACGCACTTTCACCCAGGACCTTTGCACTCGCTGTTCCCTCTGTTTGGAATGTTCTTCCCACCTGACAGCCGTCCATAAGACTCACTCCTTTTCCTCCTTCAAGTCTTTGCTCAAATGTCACCTCTTCAACAAAAGCTTTGCAGCTCACCTAGCTTCACGTTTTCCGCCCCAGCCTCCCCCTCCAACGACCCAGCCTTTCCTACCCCTCTTCCCTGTTTTTCTTCTCACCATTTGATACAACTCGCCATTCAACACACCACGCATTTTACTTATTTGTCTGTAACCTGCCACCCTGCACTGGGAACATGTTCTGTTTTGTACCTAGAACAATGCTCGGCACGGGATAGGACCACAGTATAACCAGCCAAGTGACTAAATCCCATCAGCCACCGACACTGTACAGAGTCGTGAAGGATTGCTAGTCGTATATCTTACTAGACACTCAGATTCCTTGGCCTTGCCCATTACCTCATTTAACCTTCACCGGAGCCCTGGGAGGCATCATCCCATTTCACAGAGGAAGTCACTGAGGTGAAACTAGACCTCTCAGACCCGAGCCCTCCAACTCCATGCCAGCCTCCTTCCGTTTTGCCGCATCGCCAGGCAGGCGGCGCCCAGGTAGGCACTGCCCGGCAGTCAAGCCACAGGTGTCCCCACCATGCCTACCTCAGAATGAACTCACCACCTCCATTTTTGTAGCAGAGATAGGGAAACCTCCAGACATTGCCCAGCCCAATGATCTCCCCGGCCACTGACAGCACAAACTCCATCTTGTTGTTCCATTGGCCCCGGTCCTTCACCTGGTGGTCGCCTTCCGGGCTCAGCTTCTCTCCCTCCTCAGGGAGCCAGGAGACCACAGGAGGCCCGTCTTCGTGGATTGCCACTTTTCCGTCCATAGCCACGGGAGAGACGGGGAGGCCGCGGAGCCGGGAGTGGGCAGGATGGGGAGACAGGCCCCGCCTGGTGGGAGGAAAAGGGGTGAGTCGTGCACCCCCAGCACGCGCCCCACCCCCCCTGCTTTCTCCACCCTCGCCTTTTATCGTCACTGGGACATCGCCATTACAATAGCTCCTGTTGTCGGAATATTGTTTAATAGCGTCGCGCTGTTGGTTTTCTTCCCGAACTCCTGATGACTTTTACACATGAGGCTACACTTTGCTCTCATGACTCAGAGACCAAACAGGGAGCCCATCTTAGTTTGTCCGTTTTGCAGATGGAAAAACCCAGGCCTCCACTGATGGAGACCACGCAGGAATAGACTAGGATGAGAAAAGCTCGGGGTCTGTTATTCCGAGTCCCTGTTGAGCTTTACAGGCAGCCACCATGCCCGCTGGCCCATCTGCCCGGCTCCACAGTGTCCGGTGAGTGGCACCAGCCTACTCTGGCTTCCAGGCCAGAAGGGATCGAAGCCTGCCAGGGGTGATAGGAGGTCAAAGGGCAGGTGTGGCCTGGGCGCCTGCATGGTCTTCCCCCAGCCCGTTGTGTGCTCGCCCCTGTGCCAGGGCATTGATCGGCTCAGGGTAAACATGGGAGCCAGCTAGCCCTGGGGTCTGATTGGGAGGGAAGGAAAAGGTGGGGCCTCTGAGCAAGGCCAGGCGAGACTGGGAATCAGCACCAGGACCGAGCACAGACCTTCGAGGGAAACCTGGCTCCTCTTCTCTCCATCCTACCTCTGTCCTGATTACAAGCAAGGGGTCCTGGTGGGAGGTCCCAGAGCGATTGTCACTTGGGGAGTGGTCATCTCCAGGTCAAAGTGGTCCGCTTGCGGGACACCCAGAGGTAGCTGCCCGTGACAGCAGGTGCCTGCTGTCCTAAAGAGCCCAAAGCTCCCTGGACTGCCAGAAAAAATGACGTGGTCGCTCTCAGCTTTACTCTGTGCCTATCATCATCCGTTTGTCAACCCCTGGGAGATAAATTGCAAACACCAGAATCCGTGTTTGCCTTCCCCTGCCCTCCCCTCCACACAGCTGCCCTGAGGCCACCTCCGCCTTGGCTCCCGGAGAGCTGCCGGGAGGAGGTGCCCAGCCTCCGGAGGGAAGCGCCCACCCACTGCCCCTCACCTCCAAGGGGCGCTGGGGGAATCAAAGTGACCAGAAGCTACCAAGTGCTCATGCCTCCCCAAGGCTCCAGAGAAACACAAGGGATTCTTTTTACTAAAAGAAGTGTCTGTGTTTATTTGTTAGTCCTTTTAACCCAGGCAACAGCCCAAGCCGAAGTCAGTTAAAAAGGCGGGGCAGGAGCCATTTGAGGTTATGGAAATTTTTGAAGGTGACTCGGAGGGTACAGGTTATCCCAGGAATGGGAAAGCCTGGCGGGGTGAAATTCTGGTATGGGGACCCAGAGGTTTCCACGGCAAGCTCAGCCCAGGAAGGAAGATGAGGACAGAAGCACCCAGGGGAAATCAGAAGTCCTTAGCCTCTGAAGGAAGGGACGAGCAGGGAAGGGAGGGGGGGAAGAGAGCTTCCAGGTCCAGAATAGCCTGTCAGACCTCAGGAGGTGGGCTCTGAGAGCCAGAGAGTCAGGTGGAAAGAACCGGGCAGTCTGGCCCCAGGGGGAACAGCTGGCGTTACCTGAACCAACTAGATAGATATTGTTCCATATGGCCCCCGAATCATTGTCAAACAAATGAATGGATGAGTGGAGGAATAAATGAATGAATTCAAAAATATTCACGAAAAAGGACCAGATGGAAAACCCAAGTTCTGGTCCAGACCTAGCCAATAATAATATTAATAAAGGTTAATGTTAGAGTAATCATTGTGCCAAACACATACACTTCTTTATATACGTTACTAAATCTCATCTTCATTAAAATCTTTGATGTGGGTATTACTGTTAACTCCATTTTATAAATTAGGAAATGAAGCTCAGAGAGATTAGGGAACAGGACTTGACACCCACCAGGTGTTCAGTAAAACTATTTTTGAATGATTTGAATAAACTTACCAATACACTACTCAGTGGTGGAGCTGAGTCTCTAACTTGCTGTGTGACCTTAGGCAAATCACACCTCCTCTCTGGGCTTTAAGTCTCCCTGGAAGAAAGAATGATCTCTGTTCAACAAGGGTAATGGGAGGGTGGAGGATAAAAATGGGATCCATGAAAGACAAGGAGAGATTAATGCCTTTGCTTGACAAGCCATCGTGTAGCTCAGCTCAGGGTGAGCCCAAGCACACAGGTCACCAAGGGGGGTGGTCAAGGAACAAGGCTTCCTGTTCCCAGACCAGAAGCAGCTATTTCAGGGCCCAGCTGTCCTCAACAGTTGAAGGAGGGGTGACCTGCTAAGGTAAAGGAGTAAATGAAGGGAAAACCAGCGGAGAGTGCAGGACAGGGGAGCGAAGCTCAGAGCCTGGCTCAGACCCAGGGTTTGGGTTGCATCGGGATAGGGAGACAGAGGCCAGAGAACATGCGCTGATGAGCTGATACCGATGTGACATGCTTTTTTTTATTTTTAAAGGTTACCAGGAAGATCATAATTTGTGTGTTAGAATGAAAAACCAGAATGGCAGAATGAGAGCAAGAACATGTGAGAAGAAAAGCTGGCCCGAAGCCACGGTAAAGTCAAGGGGAAACAGGCTTATGGTGCAGCAAGTGCGATTCAAGTTAGACTCAGGGAAGAAATGTCAAGGAGGATGTTAGACATAAAAACGAGCCATTTGGAGCTCTCCTTCTGGGATTACTTTTAAAAGCCAAGGGGACGGCACACCCCACATTTCTGCCCCCCTCTCCCCGTCCCCACTGTACCCTTCTATCCCCAGCCCGTTTGCTAGGAATAAACAACAATGTCATCCACAGTGGAGATGACTTCCAGAGATCCCCCTCCTTCCCAAGGGTCCACCCAGCTCCGCCGGCTCTCCAGCCCCTCGCGCCACCTTCCCGCCTCCGCTAAGCTGGAGCAGGGCACGGGGCACGGACTGAAGCTCACCGTGCGTCAGCGCCCTCCAGAAGCAAGGACACCTAACCCACACTGGGCTCAGTGCTGCCCATCGAGGAAATCTTCAAGAGACCTAGCAAGTCCAGGATTAACTCTTTTCAGGAGCTGGGCATGGAGACAGAGACCTGGCCGGGGTCTGGCAGAGGAGCAGACAGGTGGAGAAATGCCACTCCCCACGTGCTGCTGGGGTCCCAGCCCAGCCCTGTCACCCTCACGGTCCAGCCCCGGCCCCGGGGGCCCAGGATGCCCTGGCCTCCGCTGCGGCCCACACCCACATACCAGTTCCCTTTTCCGCACACACACTGGTGCCGTTCCCGTCACGTCCCTTTGCACACACATACCTGTGTGCATGGCACCAAGACCTGACTCCGTCTAGCCCTTCACACCCTGGGGGCTGCTTGCTTCAGCTGGTGGCCCCCTGCACCTCCCGGTGGCCTTTCCCAGCATAAGTACGCTCATGCCTCCCCAGCGCCCTGAGCTGGGGCCCCGCTTCCTCCTTCTGGGAGGCACTTGCTCCCTGCCTGCCCTGCTCGACCCATGGGGGAGGGCAGAAACCCCTCATCTGCGTGGCTAATTGCAGGGCCTGGGTCTTTAGGAATGCCCAAGCTTCCTCCAGTCTGCTCTCCCTTCCCACCTCGCTGGGCACTGTCTGTTTCCCTTCCCCGTCAGTCAGGTGACCACCCCCTGCCCCCCCTTCCCCGGGGCCAGCACCCCATCTCTGCACTTTCCCCGGGCTCATCCATGAGGGTGGTTTGGGGAAGCTGGGCTGACGCCCCTTGTCCTGAGAATCCCCAGCATCAGACTTCCCTCCAGCCCCAGGTTTTTGTATCACCGACACACACACTTCTGCAAAGGCTTGCCTCCTGGGACCCAGCCCTCCAGCCCCTCTGCCCCCTCAGGGCCTGCGAAGGCATGTTGAGTCCTCCCGCTTCCTGCTCACCTCAGTCCAGCTCAGCTCCATGCCTCAGGTCCCCAACGTCCCCAGGAAGTCGCTTGCAAGAATACCCAGACAGACGGGACCTGAGAGGGAAAGTGTCCTCCCCCTCTGCTCTTTTGAGTTGTTGTCCTGGGACTCCCAGACAGAAAGCAGCTGTGTGTGTGTGTGTGTGTGTGTGTGTGTGTGTGTGTGTGTGTGCGCTCACACACACCAGTGTATTGGGAAGTGAAGGGACAGAGAAATACCACAAGCAACAGGAGGGACTGAAGCCAAAAGTTTGTGCACCAGGATTACAACATCCAACTCCAGGAAGCCGAGTCCTCTGTCCCCAGTCCCCCACCCCCCTCTGCCTCCTGCTGTGGGCTCCCCCTCCCCCACACCAGCCCTCCCAGTGGGTGCTGTCCCAAGCCAACCCCTCCAGACTGGCTCAGAGACTCACACCCGACCTCATTTCCCTCCTTTCCTTCATCCCTCCCGCCTTCTCCCTTCTCACCGTGGGTCTCCAGGACCAGCTTCTTCGGAGGGAAGAGGTGAGGCTGTGCAGCACAGGGTGCAGCCTTCTCTTGCCAGAGGAGTAGGATGGGAGCCACCGACCCCACGCTGGAAGTGACAACCAAAGGAGGGGAGGTGGCCTCGCTGATGAGGGCTCGGGAGGAGGGTGAATCACGCCCTGGAGTTTTCCACCGAGTACCTGCCCTCTGTGGTTTCAAGGCAAGGCTCTGGACCTTCACAACCACTACCCTATTCCTTGGGATTTTCCTAGAGAAAGTGCCCACACATACTTCAAGAAACCTAATCTAGAGAGGTCATGGGCTTACAGTCAAACAGACCTGCATTTGAGCCCCTCCTCTGTTCTACCAGTCAGGGCAGCTAGGCAAGGATCTGAGCCTCAGTTTTCCAATCTGTAAAAGGCACAAAACAGTACCTACCTACTTTTCAGGGTTAAAGACAATATGGTAAATTGCTTAGGATACTGTAGATGCTTAAGGGCAGGTGGGGGGGGTGGTCATGGGTGTTTGTTGTGTGTCCTCTGGAAAGATGGGGCTGGGATGATGGGTGTCTGGTCCCAGGCAGCAGTACTAATGCCATGGTGACCTCTCAGGACTAAGGCACATCACTGAGACTCGTCTGATTGCCTGCAGCTATCAGTGGTGACCTGGTACTTGAATAAATGTGTATGCCCCATGCCATGTGCCCAGTGAGCTCATGCAGAACAGGTCCTTATCATTATTCCTGAGCATGCCCTCTTGGCGCTGGGTACAGGACTGTCCCCTGGTCATTCATTCAGAACAGCCAGTGTCTCTTTTCAAGACAATGAAGGTGGTTTTTCAGCCCCAGGTGCTGAGGAGGGAGGGGAAGTTGTGGTGAGAAAGGGAAATTTCCCTTCTCATAAGCTTCCCCTTCGTATTTGAGAACTTCCCAGCAGGGTTGGGGTGTGAAGTGAGAAGCTCAGTCTGTAGTTTTCCATCAAGCAGCCCCACTCAGTGTCTCTCAAGCCCCTCTCAGCATGTCCTGTGGGGCTCCCCAGCAGGAGAAAGCCAGAGCGAGCCTCTGTGAAACCAGAAGGTGGGCTGAAGGTCGGCTCTGGGAGAGCCACACACAGCCCCCACCAGAATTCACACCCCTGTAGCCCCTGGGCTCCGCCGGGTCGGTGTGACCTGCACTGCCACATCTGCCCTGTCCCTGTGTGTTGGGTCCACAGTGCATCAACCATAGGGCTTAGTGCAGAGGGGACACCAAAGTCCATGAGATTACAGAACAGTAGCAACAAGTGTCCCAAAACAAAATACGCAGCCTCTCCACAAGGGAAGCCAGAAGAAAGAGAGTCAGGTGAGGCAGGGGTTTGCTTCCCTAGCTCATTCAGTCATTCAAAAATTTTTCTTTCAGGAGCACCTGGGTGGCTTAATCGGTTAAGCAGCCGACTTGATTTCGGTTCAGGTCATGATCTCACAGTTGGGAAGTTCAAGCCCCGCATCAGCTTCTGTGCTGACAGCACAGACCTTGCTTGGGATTCTCTCTCCCTCTCTCTGCTGTTCCCTTGCTCCTGTTTTCTCTCTCTCTCAAAACAAATAAATAAACTTAAAAAAAATTTGGGGTGCCTGGGTGGCTCAGTCAGTTAAGCATTCTACTTCAGCTCAGGTCATGATCTCACAGTTCAGAGTTCGAGCCCCACATCAGGCTCTGTGCTGACAGCTCAGAGCCTGGAGTCTGCTTCAGATTCTGTGTCTCACTCTTTCTCTCTGTCCCTCCCCTGTTCATGCTCTCTCTGTGTCTCTGTCTCTCTCTCTCTCAAAAGTAAATAAACATTTAAAAAAATGTTTATTAAAAATACCTACCATGTGTCAGGCTTTCTGTGAGGACCTGAGCCATGTGTGGACAGGCAGTCTTGCTATCTCACCTTCAACTTGTAGAACAGCTGCCTTGTCTGTGTTGCCCTCCTTTTCACTTTGAGCCCTGTCCTTACTCAAGCCCATCGTGACCCCCGTAGCTTCTAGCTTCCACTGGGAATTCAGACCAATCGGTAAACTCCTGGAGGCCAGAGACACCCCCCCCGCCATCTTTACAAAAGGTAGGAATCCTGATATTACCTGGAAAGTCTACCTAAGACCATTTCCACACTGGGGAGGGTCCAGAAGCAAGATGAAATATGGTTGAATGACTCAGTCATCTTGCTGCAGGGAGAACTGTGAACCCTATAAAATGCTCTCCTCACCAGCTTCACCTCACCCCATGCGTGCTTTTAGAAAGCCTGGCATGAAACCTACTTCCTGAGCATTTCTGTTTACTGTAACATGTTGTTTCCTAGGGCATAAATATCTGAAGGGGAGGGGACACGCTTCATAATTCCTTGTTTTTGCCTCCAGCATTTAATACAGTGCTGGCTCAGAGCAGGCCCTTGGTGTTTATTGGATGGATGGATGGATGGATGGATGGACGGATGGATGGATGGATGGGTGGATGGATGCAACTTGAGAAAAATATTCACCCCAGTTTTCCATTTTCTGGAAAGCGACTGCTCTCCTGGAACCAGGGGCTAGATTAGGGCTTGAAGGACTCAGGTCCCACTCTTCTCAAACCACTGCTGATGCTGATGCCCAGAACTCTGGGGCCACGGGATGCAGATTCTTCTAGGGCTGCCTCTCCCTTGCGTCCTTCGAACACGCCTGCCTCCGTAAATGTGTAGCCTTTTTCTCTGAGCCCAGTGCAACTGGATGCTTGGAGCTGGGTGCAGAGGTGCCTCTGAACTCTTCTTGGGCTTTTGTGTTTCGTTGACAGCCCAGTGCTGTGGGGCTGGAGCCACGGCAAAGGGGATGGGTTTGCTCAAATGTGTCCCCCAGCGGCTCTCCCTACACCCTTCACTGGACTCCAACAAGACACTGATCTAGGTATTATTATTCCCATTTTACAGAGGAGAAAGCAGAGGTTCATAAAGGTGGGCGTGCCCCAGGTCACAGAGGTGGTAAGTAAGAGAGGGCTCAGATCCAAGCCAGGATGGCAAGGCTCTGTGAAGGAGTGCACTGGGCTGACTGTGGTGGGTCTCAGCTGGGGCACATTTACTGAGGATAACGGAGGACTGGGTGTCTGTGTGCCCGCGGGGGGATCTGGGGCGTGTGCCAGGGCTGAGGACTGGGATCCAAGGCTCCCGGGCAGCCTGGTGGGCTCAGCCTCCCCATCTGTAAGGCCTGGCTTGTGACTCCAGTGAGCGGTGCTTCCTCTCTCCCCATTCAGCCATCGCTTGTCCAGGGCTCCCCGCGCCTGCCTTTCTTCCCTAACAGATGTGGCTGCTGGACAAGAGGAGCCCCCTTCCTTTCGTGTCTGTTTCCTCGGAGAACTGCAGGACCCCATATCTGCCCTTGCAGGGAGAGAGAGAGCAGAGGGGACAGATAGCAGGCCCTCCCCCACCATCTCAGCTAAAGCCACGTCCCCCATGCAGGCAAGTGGCTTTTCTCTCACATCTTTGCCTGTCAAACCCCTGGGCTATTAGAGCAGATCCTCCAATTGGCTTAATGACCTCACGTCACGCTGTTTGGCACGGAGTGACTAAAAGGGCTCTCACACCTGTGACCTCATTTGAGCCCTACAATAAGGCTGCATGGGGGCACCTGGGTGGCTCAGTCGGTTAAGCAGCCGACTTCAGCTCAGGTCATGATCTCACAGTTCATGGGTTCGAGCCCCACATCAGGCTCTGTGCTGTCTGCTTCAGATTCTGTGTCTCCCTCTCTCTGACCCTCCCCCACTCACACTCTGTGTGTCTCTCTCTCAAAAAATAAACATTAAGAAAAATAAGGCTATGTGTAAGCAGGTGCCCCACATCTCCTGATGCTCCGGCCAACAGGTTATTTTCACACGATATTCCACCATTAATGAATCTCCTAGCTAGGATTCAAATCACCATCACTGAACCACAGGCATCCCTCCCTCAGATGCTGGCCACTGTGATCAGACGGATGGATGGAGAGACAGCTGTCACACCATCAGCATGGCGTTCACAGCCTATCCCACCTAAACCAGCGGGTTCCTTCCCAGACCCCAGTTTGCTTTTCCTTCCAAAAAAAAATGGCATCTGTCACAATTTGTTGCTGAAGAAACTGTGTCATGTGTCAGGAGCATAGCACAGCGCCACATAGTAGGTGTTCTGGAAACATCATCAGATGGGTGGGGTTGCCAGGGGTGTGGTGTCTCATGCTACAGCATGCTTCTCTAGCAGATTGATTTCTCCCACCATACGACTGTCATTGAGCCTGGCGCACCTGAGGGGCGCCCAACCAGTCATCGTCCAAGAAGGAGCGGCCAATGCCAACCACCAGGAGGGCCGCCATCACTGTCATAAGTTCTCCCAACAGCAGCAGAAAAATCAAAAGCTGAAGACTGGCAGAGATTCTAGTGCATTTTCCCACTAACTGACTTGTCAAACAAACCAGGAAAATCACCCAGGGAAAGCTGTGCGCCCTTTGTCTGCAGCTCCCCCGGAACAGCACCAGAAGGACCATCTGGACAGAGGTGGGGACCCCGGCAGACCCCGAAGCTTCCATAGTTCAGGAAGAAATGCAATCGTGTGTGTTCAGGCACTTACGCGCGCACACACACGCACACACACACACCGAAAGATAAGTGCACCCCAGCTCCACCCAGCTCGGTATAGGCTGCAGACACCTGTGGGAGCCTTTGGGGCCCAAGCCACGCCCATCGACCCCGAGGTAGGACAAGCTTTGCCTTCCACTTGGATCCTCTTTGCAGCCAGACCCCAAAGGCTCATCTGCGCAGCTCCAGCCCCGACCGCGAGCTGCGGTCATGGCAGTGCCGCCCCCTGGTGGCCACGTCTGGCTGTGCCGCGCCTGGCATCTGTCTTCTGAGCCGAGGAGCGAGGTGGTCCTCAGGAAGTGGGGGCCCTCTGCTGGCTGAACTGGGGTAGTGCCCGTTCTGCCTGGGCTTCTCCTACCTGCTGCCTCGCGTCTGCGGTCACGGGCTGGCCCCCTCGCGCCCCCGGCTCAGGCCCTGGGCAGGCGGGCGGGGGCACACGCAGTTTTGGCAGGTGGGATCAGGGAGGGACACGGTGAGGGGAACGTGGGGGCGGGGCGGGGGGTGAGGGGAAGAACCCCAACCACACTTTCCGCTTCTTTCCTCTAGCTGGGGCTCGGCCGCCCTCCTTCCTCCCTCCATCGCCCGGCTCATTCCGCCAAGCGAAGGGGGAGGGAGAGGACTCTGGGGAAGCACGGACAGAGTGTGACAGACCCCTCTGGTGTGAGTGTCTGAAGATGGAGGGTCTCAGCTGGGCCGCACCGCCCTTCTCACCGCCGCAATCCCCTCTGCTCCTGGTCCCCAGGTACCCAATGAGGCACGGAGAGACAGAGAGGAGGTAGGGGGCGCTAAGGCCGCAGCTGTAAAGGGAGGAGGAGGCCAAGGCCGTAAGGCAGAGGGGCAGGAACCAGGCAGAGCCTCTGGGAGTCAGTGGGAAGAGCGTGGTTTTAATGGAATGCAGGGTAAGAGGGATGGGGCCTCACTCCGCCCACCAGCCCTCACCCAGCTTCCCAAGGCCTGTCTCAAAAGGGGTGCTCTTGATACCAGCATCTGACACCTGTACAGCCACCCCTGCAGCAGGAAAGTTCCGGTAGCAGGCGCCCAAACCAAGGTGGATTCCAAGGCCCCCATCTCATCTGCCCCAGGAGGGGGCAGAGAAGCACAGTGGGGCTGCCTCTGCCCTCCCCTCTGCAGCTGTCCCCATAGCCAGGCCCGCGGGCGCGACCCCAGGCCCTGCGGCCCTAGCAGTGAGACTCCAGTTCTGTGAGTATGAGCAGTGATGTCCTGGGTGTGGCGGGGGCAGAGGGCTCTGCTCGGTTCCATCCAGGCAGGTCCTCGGCTGGGCACATGAGCTGGCGAATTCTCTGCAGGGAACGTGGAGGTGGCTGTGGTGAGCTGGGGTCCGGGGCGGATCTCCCAGCATCATCCTGTGTCTCCCCACCCCCTCCGCCGCCAGTGCCCTCCTGGTCAGCACAGCCTGAGACATGGAGGCATCGGTCTCCCTCTGAGCCTTGGAAGGCATCACTCTGGCCCTCCCCAGCACCTTCACCAGGCTCAGTGGCACTCTGTGTACCAGCTCCTACCCCGGCAGGCAGCTATCTATCACCGTGGGGGCCCTACCTCTCCCTCTGGGGTTCCTACCCCCCTCCACTAACTCTCTACCTCTCTGAAGGAGCCCTTGAGGGTGCTGAGCTTGTAGAAGCTCCAGGCAGGAATGCAGACCATGGAGGACAGAGCCAGGAGCCAGCCCAGGGCATCACCCCACCACGGGTACGTGTACTTCTTGTTGTAGGTCAGCGGGGTGTACTTGATCAGGGAGAAGAGGAAGGTGGCCTGAGGGTGAGAGGAGAAGACAAAGGGGCTGGGAGAGCAGGGGCCTTGTGCCCTCGGCCCCCCCGGAAGAGCTGGTGGAAGTCAGTCCCGCTGCAAGACTAGATTTGCCTCCAGGCTCATCTGGGTCCATCAACCCCTCAATGCCCGTCCACGTTCTACTCAAAATCCACACCCCCGGTAGTGTACCCAAGGCACCTACCCTATTCCTGCAGGGCCCCCAGGCCCCTGGGCACCCCTACACGTGGCTGGCCCTCAGCTAGGACATGGTCACATGGCTGCTGGTGTTTTCGGGTGCTTAAGTCTCCTGCACCGACACGAGGGTCTGCCAGGGCCTCAAGGACAGGGGTCATGCCTCCTTCCCCCTGGGCCTCATTTATACCCTGCCTACAGTGGGTGCCTGGGGGGACCTCTGACGCACAAGCTAGAGCCCGAGGAAGCAGCACTTAGTGCTTTACGGTGCAGGCTCTGAAGCCAAGCTGCTGGACTTGAACCCTAGTTCATGGCCACTTGCTTGGGCACATGACTTGACCTCTCTGGCTTCAGCTTCATCTGTAAAATGAATCTAATGGCAATTCTTACTCCGTGGGGTTCTTGTGCAGATAACGTGGACTCAAATGTGTACCCTGACGCAAAGTAAGCACTCTGTGACGGTGCTATTATTATTGCTGTGGTTATTAGTATTATTATGAGCAGCCCAGTGCCCTTGGGTTTCGCTCCTGCCTGTGACATTCAACTCGCATTGTGGTGTTGGTCAAGCCATCTGACAGCCCTGAACATCAGTCTGTCCTTCTGCGAATTGGAAAGGAAGAATCTATCTCGCTAATTGTTTTCTAGAGTTCAACAGGAGGACGCGTGAAAATCTAAAGTGATTCTCAATCCTCTTGGACAAATCCCTTCCAGAGCTAACTGCCTGTCTACCCTCCTATGGGCACCGTCTTTCTTTGCCTTCCTGTAACTTTACTCCCCGAGGGTTATCTTACTGTGCAGACAGCTGGTGTGAGGAAGAGCCAACAATATTTGATAAGAGGCCATGGCCTGTACCCAATCATGTCTTCAATGTTGTCGTAGAAGCGCCCGGCTCCTACCGTGCAGAAGACAGGGAAGGAAGGGGAAGAAAGGACATTCTTTAGCATCCAAGGCAGGGGCAGGATGGGCAAGAGCCAATAGATAGAAGCTACCATGGTGGTCTTTCCAAATCGCTGCAGGGAGAATCTCTTCCCTGGAATTGATAGGCACGCACAGCGGTGGGCAGAGCTTGGCTTACGCGAAGATAATAACTTTCTGATTATCAAGGATGTTAAGGGCCCAAAAGGTTTGGATAGGACAGGATTTGGACCCACTCGGGGTGGTCTGCGTACGGCCATAAGCAGGAGGGTGACAATGCTAGCGATTTAAGATTCTTTCGATTTTTGAGGTTGAGTAGGGGAGGTGTCCCAGGAGAAGGTGGGTGTGAGCAGGAGATGACTGTCTTTTGCGCTCAGGCCCTGAGGTGACGGTGAGTACTGGGGGTTAGGCCCTGGGGGGAAGAGTCACTTACCATAGACCCAGGCCACACAAAGGGACTCAAAGATGGCCACAAACAGGAGGCACATGCCACTGGCTGCGTAGTAGTCAAAGAGCTGAAATACGTACATACCGCCCTGCCCGGGAAGAGATTAAGAAATACATATATGAACTGTATCTAGAAGAAACAGATTGACCCGGGGCCTCCAGCCTCACACCCTCAGACACAGAGCAGACCTGGTGGGGATCATAGGAGACAGATATTAAAACAACAGAGTTTGTAAGCTATCAGGCACTAGGCAGATAGGAGACAACAATTATTTTTTATTATGAATTTTGGAAGGAAGATAAAACAAACAGCTATTGTTAGCTTATCCCTGGGAACATTTAGGGATTGACCCAGAAGTCTAAGAATAAGTGTGTACTTTTGTGGCCAAGGCTCGGGAGAGGGGCTGTCATCAGTATTATCAAGCTGACAAGCTCCATCTCCTTCCTTCTCCCTTGAGACAAAACAGAAAATATCACCCATCCCCAGGGCTCCTTTTCTTCCTTTGAAGTTTGTCCCTAGAACTTGGTTCAGCTGCCTGGGAAATCACGGGAGCTTGCTAGAGAGGCAATTTTTCCTAACCCAGGACTTTCTGACCATCTTTTTCACTCCTCTTAGCATACCTGCAGCCAAGTTACCCCTTGGCCACCCCCGGAGGTAGGTGGCCGGTGTCCAAAGGCCAGAGGAAGGTCTCGCCTACTTTGTGCTTCCTGTGGCTGGGAAAGGAGGGCGTCCCAGGGCCCTGAAGCCCGGAAGGCCTGCCCCACAGCCTGCTCCACCTGACAAGTGGCAGTGTCCAACTTGGCTTCTCCTCCTCACCCGGTCCGTACCTCCAAGCCTCCCCGACCCTCACCTCTGTGAGCATGACCAGCCCGACAAAGAAGGAGATGACAGACACGCCGAGAATGAGGAGCTCTCTCCGGTTCTTCTTGCGGAATACACGGGGGTACATGTCCACCAGCGCCGTCACCAGGCTCTCTACGCACACAAACTGGATGAGAGGGCAAAAGAATTGGAGGGAGAGAGAGCTCCCAAAACATGCTGCACCAACTAGCTCTGGCTTCTCACTCCTGGCGTGAGCCCTGCTGTGTCCCCGTCTCAGGTCCCCAGAGCTGTCCTTGTAGGCTTAGGTCTGGAGCTACCCTTCAGAGCTCTTGGTCCCTAGAAGGGCATCCACATCTGACATTCGCCCAGTTCCCAACTGTTTTAAGGCCCCTCAGGACATCAGGCACAGCCTCGTGTTCCCTGCGCCCCCTTCTCCAGCTCCCACACACCCACCCATCTCTCAGGCTCTGTGTGGCCAATTCTTGATACCTGGCTGTCCAGTCCCAGGAGGACGACCATGAAGAAGAAGCAGCAAGCCCAGAGAGGAGAGAAGGGCAGCATCGCCACAGCCCGGGGGTAGGCGATGAAAGCCAGGCCAGGGCCTACAGCAAAAAGAGGACCACAGCTCAGTGCCTGGGCTGGCTCCAGGCCATGTGTGATCAATCCCAATTTCCCAGCATGGGCCATGGAATCACAGGAGCCAAAGGAAACTTGACCCTGAAGTGGCCATCATCATCCCCAAACTCACCCAGGAGAAGCCACCCAAACCTCTACCTGGCCCCCAGAGTTCCAAGGCACCACCCACTGTATTCTCATTTGCAGGAACAGATCCTAGAGGCTATGGGTGTGAAGGGCTTTGGAAGATGGAAAGGAGCCATATCACCTGTGTTTCAGCAAGCTCTACCCTGAATCCTCAGGCTCACTCAGGATCCCTTGCCCCAAATCAGAGGTTTCAAACTTAAAAGCTGAGAGGCCAGGCAGCCTATGTGCATTCACATAGTTGCCCCAGTGTCAAACAGTCACATGTAAGGCTTGCTGAGACCTCAGCCATCATGACCCTGTGGAGGCCATCACTGTGTTCTTTCTACAAAGAAGATGCTTCTGAGGAAAGTACCTCCAAGACTAGATTGAACCTGGGGCCACCAGTTTGCCACCTCTGCACCCAGAGCCTTTTCTGTCACCTACAATGACTGAACCGGCATTAAGAATACCATTGACATACATCTTCTCAAACAAATCAATGCCCCTCTCAGCCGGCTCAGAATCATCCATAGGAACCGCCCTTTGAGAAACAGAGCAGGACTGTGTGATCTTGGGTGGCCGTTAACCTCCTCGAGCCCCACTTGTCACACTGGTGAGATGGGGATAATTCTAGTACCTGCCTCAAAGCTTTCCACCGCATGGTGCAGGCAAAATGCTTTGCACAGTGCCTGGCATATAGTAAATGTTTAATAAAAGTGAAACATTATCATTTGTAATAAGAATCAGTGGAGTCCGTTCCCAGTGCTTGGCACTCTGCGTAACAAGGTGTGCCGTGACAATGTTATCATAAAACACTGCCTTGCTAGGGAGTGTGTGAGAGTGGCCCTCAAGAGTACAGGAAGGACAAGGGACATTTACAGCTTACCCGGACAGGGGACTGGTCTTTGATTTTGTTTAAAAGCAACAACAACACTGCATGGTGAAAAGGAGGAAACTGTGGGCCACTATAAACTTATCTGTGAGATACAGTCTAAGATGAGCAAAACAAGGGGCGCCTGGCTGGCTCAGTTAAGCATCCAACTCTTGATTTCAGCTCATGTCATGATCTCATGGTTCATGAGTTCGAGCCCTGTGCTCCCCACTGACAACATGGAGCCTGCTTGGGATTCTCTCTCTCTCTCTCTCTGCCCCGCCCCTGTTGCAATGTCTCTGTCTCTCTCAAAGTAAATAAATAAACTTAAAAAAAAATAAAGTGAGTAAAACAAAAAGCTCAGAACAGTGTATATAGTATATTATCAATTGGTTTTTTGAAGGGGGTAAGAAATAGCAGTAGTAATATGTACTATGTATGTATGAGTGTGTGTGTGTGTGTGTGTGTGTGTGTGTGTACACTTTTTTCTCATATATGCCTAAACTGTTTCCGGAAGGAGAAACATGAACCTCATCACCTTGGTTGCCACCAGGGTAAGGAAGTGGAGGCCAGGGGTGGCAAATGCTCACTGTGTACCCCTCCCCTCTTTGAAACTGGGCTTAGGGCTGTCGTGCTCCCTCGGGTCTTCCCAGGACCCGTCCACTGAAAGGTGACCATGGCTCACCCCCAGTGTAGGCGACAATAGAAATGCATCCGGATCCCACCTGATGAAGGTTCAAGCAAAACTCAGAACCCTCCCCTGACACCCTTCCCCAGCACACTCACCAGACTCGGCCACCTCAGAGATGGGCACCCCCTGCTCCTGAGACATGAAGCCCAGGACAGAGAAGATGGCAAACCCAGCCACGAAGCTGGTACCGCTGTTGAGGAAGCAGAGGGCGATGCAGTCCCTACGGGGTGGGCAGGGAGGCAGAGACGGGCCAGGTGAGAAAGGGATTATCAACAGGAACCCCAGGAGCACTGCCCCCCAGACAGGCAGACACTCGCCCCAGCCCTTCACGCAGGTCAGAGAGGGGCTGCCCAGCAGGATTAGGTTCTATCTGCCCCTGCACACTCCATTAGCTGAGACTTGGAGTCAGTCAAGGTAGTCATGAAGGAGTAAGGCTCTAAGGAAGTAAAATACTAATCTAAACATTACAAACTGCCCCACGGCCTCCCCTCCCCGCCATATTGCCCCTGCATCTCTTGGGACGCTACCAATCGGGCACAGTTGAGTTTGGCATGCTAATATAGAGAGTGTAGACATGGGCAATCCCAAGCAACGAATAATTCTCATCCCACAAATTGGATTTTGTAATACATGATATGATTTTTTTAGCTAATATTGAAATTGGCTTAAATGCTCTGATTTGAACCACGTAGGGAACCATGGGGAGGGGACGTGGGATGGGGAGTGGTGAGGTAAAAATTGGTAAGGTGCAGTGTTTGCTGGGGCAAATGTACAAAGCAGGCCAGGCCGAGGCCCCACTGCATGTGATGAATTACTTCTCAGGCTTGAGCCCACTAACCTCTCCATTAGGCGGAGGCCGGGCCCACCCGCTGTGGTTTCCCAGCCAACTGCAACCATCCCGGCCTTTGGAAGCAATCCCTCTGCCCGTGCTACAGTTGGCTCCTTTCCGGCAACCGGTGGCCCCAGGGCATTGCAAAGTGGGGTGAAGATGAGTAGGAGGGAGGCGAACCCATGAGCTGGTGCCCCCTCCAAATCACCCCAGATCTAGCATGCTGGGGGGCAGGAGGGAGAGGCGGGTTGGTGCCCGGGCCCCACTGCCCCCAGTCACCTGTAGCAGTTGTTGTGGTACTTGTTGTAGCTGCCCAGGGCTGTCAGGCACCCTAGGCAGATGGCAAAAGAGAAGAAGATCTGGGTGCCCGCGTCCATCCACACCTATGCAGGGAGAAGGCAAGAAAGTTGCACCGGGAACGTCAGGCCGTCCGGGCTCCATGGGAGCACACAGGCCCGTGGCTGAGCCAGGCACTGGCCAGCAGTGGTGAGAACCCTGCTCTCAGCCTGTGACCTGCTGTCCCAATGGGTTCTACTTCCTGGGCCCCTAGACGGAGTTTCTTGGGCACTGCCAGGATGACGTTGGGCACCAGGCATTGGAAGAAGGCTAATGGACCTTTGGTGGCGGAGGCTGGGAGGGAACCCTAAGGCTGGGCTAGACCCGGCACCAACATTTTTACAACAGCAATCCAGCCCTGGCTTCTGCTTCCATTTCCTCCTATTCTAGGCCCTCCTGACAGTGTGCCCAGTTTAGAAGGAACCCAGGGACAGATAGAGGTCGTGCCATCATGAGAAGGTGGCTTTGCCCCTGTGTGCCTCAAAATCTGCTATCTGAAAAACAGAAAGTAATCCGCAGCTGACGGAGTCAAAAGGCTGAATAGAAATGCATCTGTAAGGGCTTTGTACTCCTCGGGGGGGAAGAAGCTCTGCGGCTAAACATAGGGCATGGTTGTTACTGTTATCTCAGCTGGCTGACCCAGCCCGGGCATGTTATGATTTAGATTCAACAGCTACAATAACATCCCAAAGGGAAAGAACATCAAGGCGAACAGTACTAGGCAACCCTGTAGATCTGCAGGAGGTGGGATCCTGGGGCCACAGACCCTCCCCAGGCACCCCCTGTCTTCAGAGGATGTGAACACCACAACGGAGCACTAAGCTATGGGCACAGAAATCACCGGAAGGTGTCCTAACCTCTCTGTTCGCCGTCTCTGGTCTTTGCCCAGCCCTGCCCTAGCAGCCCCCCAAATAGGCCCCTGCTTTCCTTCCATGCATCTCAAGCTCCCGATCCTCACATCCACCAGAACCTCAGCTTCTGTCTGTCCAAAGCCCCTCAGTCCCTCGCCTGCCTCTCCCTGCCTCCCTAACCGTTGCCACGGCCTCCAACCTCCCTCGCTTTCCCGTCACACTCGCCCCCACCGAAGTGCCCATTCTCCTCAGCATTGTGGTGGGTCTCGGGGACCCATCGGCAAGCCCCAGTTGAGATACTGGATCTCTAGGACTTAAGGAGAACTCAGAAATCTGTATTATTTTCAGAGCTTCCTTGAACGATCCCCATGTCAGCCAGATGCGGGAATCACCGCCCCTGAGAACTGGCGTCAGGGACCCACCCAGGGCACTCCGTCCTCTGAGTTATATTTCCACTTCTGCGGGAAGTGGGACAGAGCAGAAAGCCGGTGAAGAAAAAGGGAAAACACCTCCAGACCCCTGCCCCTTCCGCTCAGTGTGACCCCCACCCCCAAGGTATTCTGCGAGGCTGGGGTTACCCGCAGGGAAAAGGCGTCAGTGGCAAGCAGGACAGTAGAAGATCCTGAAAGGTCCCTGGCTAACAAGGAAATAGCACCAGAGATGGGGACGCTGCGAGAACTTTTTTGAACCTGACAGCAAATTATAATGGGAAAAGGAGGGGGCGGTTTCGAGATTTATGTCAGAAGCGAGAAGGAAAGGGTAGGAATGAAAGGCAAGAAACCGAGAATGAGAAGGAGGTGCTTGGAAGATTCAGTGGGACGCCGGGGACATTTGCGGGGGTGCCTTGGGTACTCTGTTTGCTCCTTTGAGATGTCTCAAAGCTTTTTCTTCTAAAAGTGCCCCGCAGAGCCTGTGAGAATAGTCACCTCAGGAAAACTCAGTGACCGAAGGTCGCTCTGTTCTAGTTCGTTCCAGCTCACTCAGCATGCTGTTGGCAGGGCGTGCATGTTGTGGGGGGAGGCCTGACCCAGGTCCAGAGATGGGGGCTGAGAGACACCCTGGTCTTCCTGGGGGCTCACACCCACGCACCCAGGCGATCTCTCCCCAACAGGCCATCCAGGATATGGCCCAAGAGCCTGCCCAGGGCCGGATCTTCCAGTTTGTTCCCTGTGGCTGGCCGTGCACAGGGGGCAGACTGACCCACAAGTTCCCAGGGAAACCCTCCAGTGCCCTCAGGGACAGTTCTGCCGCTGCCCACCGCCAAGCGCGGGCTGCAGATCCCGTGGCGGTGAGGTTTCGTGAACTTGGGGCTGGGAAGAAAAAATAAGAAAAATTGTGACTTGGCAGTTCACCCTGCCCTGAGGGGGACAGGCTAAGACTGGGTTGGGAGCAGAGGTTAATGAGAACAGAGAAAAAAATGCAGCAGGAGGGCTGAGAGTTCAGAGGGCAAGGGGCAGACCCGGTGCCTCTAACAAAAGCCCCCTCCTGGGGAGCTTGGCAAGCCCCCTGATCTTGGCCCAGCTGCGGCCTGACAAGCCTGCTGGGATGGGGAGGGCAGTGGGGCCAGAGGAAGGGCCGCAGGGAGAAGCAGAGCGAGCTTCCCCACACACACAGGCACCCCACTCCCTGGCCTCTAAGGCAAAGCCCTAGTGTGTCGTCAGCTGAAACTGAAGACTGATCGAGAATAAGACAGGTGTGAAAAACATCTGGTGGAATGTGGGCAAAAAAGAAGTCTTTGGGCAGAGGAAGACAGAGATTTCTAGAAGATCCAGAAGAGCTGTTTCCAACTTTGGTTTCAGTCCCAAGGATTATTATCTCCACTTTTTTTAGGAAGGCAAGAGTGTGCAATGGAAAAAGCCTGGGCTTTGGAGTCAAAATGAACTGGGTTCAATTCTTAACTCTATTAGTTACTAGCCGTGTGATCTTGGGCAAGTCACTTAACCTCTTTGAGCCTTGCTTTTCTCATCAGGGAAATGGGTATAATAACAAATAAAATAATGTATATGAAATACCTAACACATAAATAAATATTAGTTCCCTATCCTACCTTCTGGAAGCATCCCTTAAAACTCTCTAATTCATTCTCTTTGGAAAATGTATATCATGGTCATCAAGACAGCAGAGTCCTAAAGACTCCCTGGGATGAAACCCAAGCTCCCCCATGTGCTAGTTTTGTGGATTGGGGCAAATTTCTTAAGTTTTCTAAGCTTCCGTTTCTTCATCAGCAAAATGAAGCTAACAGCAAATTCACAGGGTTGTGTGGGGACCACCTTGTGCATGTAATCAGTTACATGCCTGGCAAAGAGTAAGCACATAATAAATGTGTTACCTGTTGCTGGTGTTTGTTGTTGTTGCTGTTGTTATCTTAAAAAGGCAACTTGGGATGCCTGGGTGGCTCAGTCAGTTAAGTATATGACTTTGGCTCAGGTCATGATCTCGTGGTTTGTGAGTTCAAGCCCCGTATCAGGCTCTATGCTGACAGAGACTGGAGCCTGCTTCAGATTCTGTGTCTCCCTCTCTCTCTGCCCCCCCCACCCCCGCTCGCACTCTGTCTGTCTCTCTCTCTCTCAAAAAATACATAAACATTTAAAAACAGTTTAAAAAATATAAATAAATAAAAATGTAACTTGCCTTTCAGTAACGATGGGATCCCATAGATTTCAACGTACAATGGTCAAAATAAAAAGACTCATTCAAACCAATGGACCCAACCCCCTCCCTAAACAAACCCTTCATTAGAATAGCTTGACATAGGGCTAAAAGGCTCCATCCACAAGGGCTCCCTGGACACTGTACCCTCAGCCCGCTGCCCCGTCCATCTACGGAAGTGCAGCAGGACAGAGGGCCAGGCGAGGGAAAGAAACAAGCACCCAGTAGACTCCTGAGTTTCCAGGGTCCACTCCCCCACGTGAAAGAGGGGAAGCCCCAGGGAACCCGAGGAGAGTCAGTGACCTGCCTGACACACAGCAAGCGTGGCAGAAAGAGAGGAGAAAGCCAGATCAGCCCAGCATTGTCTCTGCCCGCCTCCCCGCTCCCAGAGTGACTGCTTGGCGAGAGAGACGTCTTTGGTCTTTGTGTTGGCTAGCAGGAATTTTGCACCGTTCTCAAGTGCCAGGCAAATGCCAGTTGGAATTATCACACTTCCTGGGAAGTGCCAACTACATTCAATTAGGGGTCTGGCGGGAGCATCACACCTCCAGGCTGCTGCTCTGTTCACTGACAACAAAGGCCTCCCGCAGCAGGAGACCAGGACCCGGCCGCCAATAAGCCTGTTGGGAAGCCCAGACCAAGCCTGGCTCTTGGAACATCTCCCTCTTCACGGCTTCAGAGGCCTAAGAAGACACATGCTATCTGCACAGCCTACAGCTGGCTGGGGTTGGAAGGGTGGTATCCCGGAGAGCAGATTAAAAGAGGTTTCATTCCCTGCGGTAACCCAGGCACAGAGTCATGGCCTTACTGACGCTCAGAGTTGAAGGCTGTCTGGTCCACCTCCTCACGTTTGCTGGAAGCTTTTCTACAACAAACACTACACCTAGAACAGACCTGCTGCATAATGGATGTTCAATCAGTTTTTGCTGAATAAACTGTGAGGAAAACAAAGATGAGCAGATCGAGACTTTGCCTTCATAAAGTAGGGGTGCCTGGGTGGCTCAGTCACTTAAGTGTCCGACTTCCACTCAGGTCATGATTTCATGGTTTGTGGGTTCTAGCCCCACTCTGTGCTGACAGCTCGGAGCCCGGAGTCCACTTCGGATTCTGAGTCTCCCTTTCTCTCTGCTCCTCCCCTGCTCGCACTCTGTCTCGCTCTCTCAAAAAATATATAAACTTTAAAAAATTTAAAAAAGAGAGAGAGGTCATAAAGTATATGGGATTTGTCAGCATTCGGGCCCAGCTTTTAGGCGCAGCCGTGAGGATGGAAAATTCCTTAAGCTCTCTAAGCCTTCATTTCCTATCTATGAAATGAGAATACTTCGCTGATCTGTTGTGAGGATTAACTACAATAATGGATGTAAACCTCTTAACAATGACAGGGACATAGTTAGCACTCAATAGTTGTTGGCTATAAATAGTTGATCAGGATAAACAAGGCATTGATCACGGAAGCCAAAAATCCATTCCACAGATATGAGACCCTTCTCTCCTAGTTCCCTTTCAGCCCAGCTGCCTGTCTCCCGGCCTGAACACGGCCCCTCCTTCCCACCCTGACCTCCCAGCAAAGGCAGGCTGTGCAGTTTCGCCACTGCTTCACACCTCTGCTGCACAACACTGGAGCATGAGAAAGCCAAACCAGAGTCTACCCTTGGCTTCAAATCTGCCCCTCGACTCTGCCCCCATGATGGACTCTCCATCACAACACTTTGGTCCCAGATAAGCCAAAGGGCTTATGATTCACAAAATAAAAATACACTTTGTTTGGGCACCCACTTACTTGCTGTGTGACCTTGGGCCTTGTTTGCTCATCATTCAATGAGGAGTTTGCACTAGATGGTCTCCGGGGTCCTTTTAGCTTCAACACCTACAGTTCTGTGGTTTGTTCCAAAGCCTGACTGCGGCCTTTGGGCCTCACGTGGAGATGACCCAACAGCAATCCTCACCTCCAATGTGCTCAAGAAGTGGGGGAGGGTGGGATAAGCCCATACCTCCCCCCCCCCCCAGGTAATTGAGCAATACCTAAGACGCAAGACTCCTGGACTCTCTGGGGGAGATTTTGAATGCAAGTGCTCTGGCTAATTCTGGGAGCCACAACAGGCCCAGTAGAATGCTGGTTGGGAGAGCTTAACTCTGCCAGCGTGGCTGGAAGACCTAAGAAAAATTCAGCTGCTGGATCACCCGAAAGCCTGTACGACGGGGACCCATCGCTTCTTCATGGGCTGAGCCCCCAGCCTCAGAGGAAAGTGTGGAATTGTGTGCCACTCCCTTTGCTCTTATTCCCCCTCGCAACTTCAGGGAATGTGCTGGTGACGCACTATTTACAATGTTTGCAAAGCCATCCAACGGTTAGTCTTTTCTGTGCTGGGAGCCTCCCGCCCTGTGTCTCTTCAAGGCCCCTTTCCAGGCTCAGAGAACTCCTCCAAGACCCAAGGGGAGGATCTCTAAATTGCATACACTCCCCAGGGAGGGCGGCCTCCGTGCCAGGGAGGCAGAGGCGGGGCACGTAGCTGGGCAACACATTTTAGGGGCTCTGGGGTGGAGCTTACCCACGCTCCCCTCCGGCCCTCGACACCTCCTGCCTTTGCCAGCTTTCAAAATGGCTGCCAAACATGAGAAGATAAGAAACCCGTCAGAGGCAGTGGCTTCTTATTTCAGGCCTTGCGTTATAAACCCCTCCAGTCAGCAAGCAGCAGCACCCCCTCCCTGTGCCAGGCCACAAGGAAGCTGGCTGAAGCAGACAGAGCGTGGGCACAGAGGAAGGGCCCAAGGGGAGGGAAGAGTCTGGGGCCTCCTGACAACTGACAGGAAACACAATACCAGCCCAGCTGACTGGGAAGGGCTGGGGATGCCTGGGAATGGGCCACGTGCCCACAGGGACGGAACCAGAGGAGCTGGGGGAGAGTGAAGAAATAGAGAGGAAGCTCAGTGTGAAAGGAGATCACCAAGAGAAAGAATGCAAAAAGGGGACAGAGTAGACGGTGGGGAAAGGGCCGCCACCTGTGAGTAAAAGGCCCCAAGGGACACGTCTCAGGCAGTCCTGAGAGGTGTGAGCCAAGCGGGGGACCACAAACAGCTGCTGACACATTTCTGGAGTCCGCGTACGCCACCGTGGATGCCTTGGGGTTTGGGCCAGGAGCGGGGATTCCCGACCACAGTGCACAGAGAAAGCCTTCAGAGTCACATGATGGCCCTTGTCTGTGGCTTCTTACCTGGGGATCCCACAGACGCGTGAGGTTTGGGTACAGGTAAAACTGAATTCCTTGGGCTGCCCCAGGCAGTGTCACCCCTCGAATTAACAGGACTACCAGCATGAGGTAAGGGAACGTGGCTGTGAAGTACACCACCTGGCCAAAGGGCAGATGAAACACAAGCAACCTGTGAGTTTAGAAGGAAGGGCCCCGAGACTCAGCAGCAGAAGCAGAAGACGGGAGCTCCCCACCCCCAACAGAAGAGGTCAAACGAGTGTCTCTCCCCCACTCAACCCTGCAGCTGTTCAGCTCTATCTGCCCTCTGCCTTAAGCTGCAGCCTCCTCATCCCTTTCTCCCTCCCACTTAAAGCACCCACCCTCCTCCCGACACATACCCAGTAAATACTTGTCGAACAACTGAATGAACTCAGGCATTCTCCCACCAAGTGTGCTCAGAATTACGGCAAGGGCTGTCAGGTATGAAAAGCGCTGTAACACATGATCCCTGTCCTCACAGAGTTTATGGGCTTAGCACACCCGAGCAGCCAGATTACGAAGGAAGCCTCGTTGGAGGCCTTCAGGGCACAAGTCCAGAAGAACTCAGAAAAGCCCTCTCACACCTCGTATACCCAAGGCAAGGAGTCCCTGCCCCCCAAGTTCTCAGGGTGTTTGAGAATCACTTTGAGATTAACAGTCTCGGGCAGATTCTTTTTCCAGAGAACTGTCGGATGAAACAGGAGCCACAAACTGTGTCCAGTTTGCAATGTGCCCACACATGTGGTGTATTCCAAGATCACATTCCATAGATCTGGAAGTGTCTTTCCTGCCTTTCTCTCCCCCTCCTTTCCATTCCATTTCCCCACGTACCAGAGTCTACACGATTGAATCAAGGAGAGGCACAGGATCAAGGAAGGGAGCCACACAAAGTCTTGGGATCATTCCCTCCTATCCCTGAGCAGGTGGTGACCAGGCCCCCCAGGGAGGGCACGGAGTCCTGGGATGAGAGGGGCCAGGAACTCTCCAGCACGGACCTTGCCTGTGGACTTGACCCCCTTCCAGATGCAGAAGTAGCAGATGACCCAGGCGAGCAGGAGGCATAAGGCCAGCTCCCAGCGCAGGGCCCCCAGGTGCTGGATGCCATCAGAGATCTTCAGGACTCGCCTCCTGGGGAAAGAAGGTTGAGCCGGGCTCCACTTTTGCTGCCAGCCTCAATTTTGTAGCCCGTGTGTCTCAGGCAGCGGAGCCAGGCCTCCAAGCTCTTGTCCAAAGGCTTGTCAGCTCTTTTCACTCAGATCCATGAGGCTCTCCTTTGCCCGGAGGTGGGGGTAGATATAAAGAGAGGCAAATATAAACTGTTCCCAGGTAAGTTTGCTCTGGGAGGCTGAGTACCAATTTAGCCTAGAGAGGGAGGTGCAAACACATATCTTCTCAACCAGGGTTTCGGGATGTATTTGATGTCAGGAATCATGTCCTAGGTGAATATCAATATTGGGGGGGTGGGGGCTAAGAGGCAATACCCATGCAGCAGAAGGGAGGAGGGTTAGGAGTGTGCACACACATGCATGTGTGCTAACATGCAGGTGGGTGCGTGGGGGAGGAGAGGCAGGCATGGCCTGAGGAGAGTTATAAAATTCTCATCTCTGAAACCCGTTCTGCATTAACCTCAAATACAAGCACCCCAGCAAAAAGGCCACTTAGGTGCCAGGGCCGCCAAAGAAGGAAATGGAAATTCTTCTCTCACTGTCCACTGAGGGTCAGCACTGCATGAGCCCGTTCCTGTGCCGTCCTTTCGAACACAACCCACACTGGGATGGGGAGGGGGGCCTCACTTACTCCCAGAACTCGATGACAGGAGACGTGGCGTTCTCAGAGGTCACGTTCAGGGAGCCATTGGTCCTCTGGAACTCTACACAGGATTCTACCCGTGGGTCCCAGGGAAGGAAGCAAAAAATAGATCATTGAATATTTGGCATGACTAAAGAGAGCGGTGCGAAATTCTAGGAGAATGGGGGAAGGCAAAGTATCTGGAAGGAACCAGGCTGAAGTTGTTCATACAAAACACCCTCAAACACAGGGTAAACTCAGCAACCTTACTTCAGCTTCTCCCACAGGATTGGACGTGTGGGCCTCTGAATGTTTGGGTACACATTCTTACTAAAGCATGATCGGGCGGCAGGAGGAAAGATAGTTCTGCACGCTATCTGCTTCGAAGTGTACAAATATTTCTAGGTCACTGCCTCGTGTAAAGTCACAACCTTTGAGGGATCATAAAAGTGCTTTCGAGGGAAGAGGAAGAGCAGAGCGGCCAAGAGCACTGACATAAGGTCAGAAAGTTCTGGCTTGAATCCTGACCTTCTGGATATTTGCTGTGAGGCTCTCTAACTTCACTTCCCTCAATTCTAGAATGCGTGTAGTGATATGCAGTTGTGGGCTTGAGAGGGGACTAAACGAAAACATGAGTGTAATGTGCCCAGTAAGTTGTGGTTCTTAAGTATCTGTATATGACGTTGGAGTTTCACAACAGGGCTCGCACTTTTTTTTACATTGGGTTAGTATAATAATCCTAGAGATACTAAGACTGTTTTCCCCATCGTACACATGAAGAAAGTGAATCTTCGTAGAAATGGCCGGTCCCAGCTCATAAATGACTAAGCGAGGACTAGAATCCAACTCAGCAAATTGTATGCCTTACCTTCAAAATACCTAGAAGCTGACCTTTTTCAGAATGGCCACTGCCAGCACCCTGGTGCAGGGCCTCTCCCTTTCACGGCTCCCAAACTGGCCTCCAGTTTCTACTACTGCCTCCCTCGTCAAATCTCCACACAGCAGCCAGAATGATTTGGTCAAAATGTAAGGGACTTTATGTCATGCCTCAGTTTAAAATCCTCCAATGAGCTTCCCATCCCATGCAGAGAAAAAAGCTGTAACCCTATAATCACCTCCAAGGCTCTTTTCAATCTACCTCCATCACTTCTTTTTTTTTTTTTTTTAAATAGTTCATTGTCAAGTTGGTTTCCACATAACACCCAGTGCTCATCCCCACAAGTGCCCTCCTCCATGCCCATCATCCCCCTTCCGCTCCCCCCACCCCCATCAGCCCTCAGTTTGTTCTCAGCATTCAAGAGTCTCTCATGGTTTGCCTCCCTCCATCTCCCCCACTATTTTTCCCCCTTCTTCTCCCCCACGGTCCTCCGTTAAGTTCCTCCTAATCCTCCTATACGTGCAAACATATGGTAGCTGTCCTTCTCTGCCTGACTTATTTCGCTCAGCATGACACCCTCAAGGTCCATCCACGTTGCTACACATGGCCAGATTTCATTCTTTCTCATTGCTATGTAGTATTCCCTTCTCTATATGAAACCACATCTTCTTGATCCATTCGTCTGTTGATAGACACTTTACCTCCATCACTTCTGACCTCCTCCCCCAGTGTTCCCCGACTCACCCACTCCAGCTACACTGACACCCTTGTTGTTCCTTGGATGCTGTAGGTACAGGGCCACCTCAGGGCCTTTGCACTGGTTGCTCCTTCTACGCAGTGTTTACCCCTGAAATCTCGGTGGCTGATTCACCCACCTTCTTCAGAGCATTACTCCTGTGTCATCTCAGTATAGCCTTCCCTGATGACTCTATTTAAAATTACACTTCTCACCCCTAAAACTCCCCGTCCCTCCTCCCTGTTTTTACTTTTCTCCCTTAAGACCTCTTCTAACATAATACATACTAAGCATTTATTTGGTTTATGGTCTGTGTCTCGCCACTAGAACAAAAATTCCATGAGGGCAGGAAGCTTTATTTTTGTGCATTTTCATAACCCCGGTGCTTAGATCAGAGCCTGGCACACAGTAGGAGCTCCATGAAATATCTGTTGAATGAATGTCAATTGAGCATCCTTTTCACTAAACCCTTTCTCTCTCCTTGAAGCTTCAGCACAGCCGGAAAAGTGTTGTTTCATCTTGACAGGACAAGATGTCCTATACTGTGAAAGACGCTAGGCTCTGAGTAAAACCAGACTCACTAGGAGAAATGTCAAAAATGTCAAGCAAAAGACTCAGGAATTGAATTTGCCTCAGAATTATCTCAGAGATCCCCCAGTCAACCCAAGGTATATAGGCCTAAAAGTGCCCTGAAGCAAAAGCCCTAGACCACCAAAAACTTGCAACATTTTTACAAAAGAAACTCCCTACGATCTGGATCAAATCACTGTCTGACAAGCTGGTTGTCAAGCATGATTTCAGTGTCTTTGGAAGGAAGGAAGGAAGGAAGGAAGGAAGGAAGGAAGGTTGGTTGAAGGAAAGAAAACAATATATAATAAAGAAAATATTAAAGTAAAACAGGTTTTTAAAATTGGACTCATTCAGGGACACCTGGGTGGATCATTCGGTTAACTCTTGATTTCAGCTCAGGTCATGATCTTGCCTTTCGTGAGTTTGAGCCTCACATCAGGCTTTGCACTGACAGTTTGGAGCCTGCTTGGGATTCTCTCTCGCCTTCTCTCTGTGCCTCTACCTCACTCTCCCCCCCCTCAAAATAAATAAACTAACCTAATAAAATAAAATTGGAGTACTCCAATGAATATTTTTTCAAATGCTTCTGAGGTAGCCAGCCCTGTGCTAGTCACAAAGGATACAGAGATAAAGATACCTTTTCTGTCCTCAAGATCTTGCTGATCTGTGGGAAAACCAGACCAACAGCCAGAAAGTAAGGCAAGTGCCACGGTAGGGTCAGGGCTCAGTGCAGGCACCAGTACATACATTTAAGAAGAACATGGAGCGCCTGCGTGGCTCAGTCGGTTGGGTGTGCCACTCATGATTTCCACTCAGGTCATGATCTCACGGTTCGTGAGTTTGAGCCCAGCGTCCAGCTCTGCACTCACAGCATGCAGCCTGCTTGGGATCCGTTCAAGCCCCTCCTTGCTCTGCCCCTTCCCTGCTTTCTGTCTGTCTGTCTCTCTCTCTCAAAAATAAATAAACTTTTAAAAAGGAGAAGGAAGAGGAGGAGGAGGAGGGGAACCTACTGAATCTTGGGGTATCAGGGGAGGAAGCTCCAAGGTTTGACTCTTCACTTGCAAAATGGTGGAATGAAGGCGGCAGACATCGGCAACAGAATGCCTAGGAAGGGGTCAAAAGTCTGAGGGCAAGAGGGGCCTTGCTAAACATTGCAAACTGTGCCTCCCTGGCAAGAAAAGGACTTGGGCTCCAGTTTGGAATTGACTACCTTGCCTGAACAACAGCAAAAAATTAACCACGGCACAGGTAGGGTTTGCTATCGGGCACAGAGAGATGCGGCACTGAGGTCCAAGCAGGACAGCTCTCTACGTGCTCTGTCCAATAGGGTGGCTTCCAGCCACGTGGGGATGTTTGCGTTGAAGTTCGTTAACATTAACTAAAAACTTTTTTTTAACTTTTTAAAAATGTTTTTATTTATTTCTGAGAGAGAGAGAGAGAGAGAGACAGCATGAGCAGGGGAGGGTCAGAGACAGAGGGAGACACAGAATCCGAAGCAGGCTGCAGGCTCTGAGCTGGCTGTCAGCACAGAGCCCGACGCGGGGCCTGAACCCACAAACCATGAGATCATGACCTGAGCAAAAGTCAGACGCTCAACCGAGTGAGCCACCCAGGCGCCCCTAAGTAAAAATTTTAAAATTCGGTTCCTCACACACGGTAAGCACATTTCAAGTCCTCGATAACACGTAGCTAGCAGCCACCACGCTGGATAATACAGAGAATATTGTCATTGTCACAGATAAGTTCTCTAGGACGGCACTAGGGATTTTTACGTGTTGTTGCTTTCAATCAGATAGACTCAGTAGTTCTGTGGCCATAGGCAGCTCTTATTGTCTTCCAAGAGAGTCACATGCAATCTTATAAGCACAGAAGAAATTAACTGTTACTATAAATTGTCATGAAGACATGCAAAACAGTTTATTCCCTGGTTAAATCCAGATGAACTGTGAGTTAGAAAGACCTAGGAGAGGGGGACCTGGGTGGCTCAGTCGGTTGAGTGTCTGACTTTGGCTCAGGTCATGGTCTCATAGTTCATGAGTTTGAGCCCCGTGTTGGGATCTGTGCTGACAGCTCAGAGCCTGGAGCCTGCTTCAGATTCTGTGTCTCCCTCTCCCTCTACCCCTAACCCAGTCATGCTCTGTCTCTCTCAAAAATAAATAAACATTTAAAAAATTAAAAAAATAGAAACACCGGGATGCCTGGGTGGCTTAGTTGGTTAAGTGTCCAACTTTCGCTTAGGTCATGATCTCGCGGTTCGTGGGTTCGAGCCCTGCGTCAGGCTCTGTGCTGACTGCCAGCTCAGAGCCTGGAGCCTATTTCGGAGTCTGTGTCTCCTTCTCTCTCTGACCCTCCCCTGCTCACGCTGTCTCTCTCTCTCTCTCTCTCTCTCTCTCTCTCTTTCCTAGAAATAAATAAAAATATAAAAAAAAAATAGAAACACCTAGGATAGTATCAGGAAGAAGCCAGGAGAAAGAAAAATAATGGACAAACAATACATATATACACCTAAGTAATCATACTTCAAACTGAATTAAGTAAATGGCTAAACTACATAAAAAGAAATCAATTCTATTTGCATAACACATGATTTCATAAAACATGAGTTGAAGACGTTATTACTTTTTGAGTATAGCTGACACACAATTGTTTTTTTTTTAAGTCGGTGACATTTTGTCTGGGATGCTGGTGAATTCTCACTCTGACCTTTGATCCAAGATATCCATGACCTACTTGGCAGATTCCCAGTATGTCCCAAGTTAGGGGTGAATATGCCCCGGACATAAAGATAATCTCAGCCTTGGTTCATGTGACAGTTAGAAATGGACTCTCTAGAGCTGACCTTACCTGTGTTCCACTCATGGTGGCAGCTTCCCCAGGGAAGGTCCACGGTGAAGCTGCTGAAGAGGTAGAAGAAGGCCCAGGCCAGGACAATGATGTAGTAGATGTTGAGGAGGATGACAATCATCTGGGAGGCGTAGCCAATGCCTGGAGGGGGAAACTGCAGAATTGGTCTAGGGACAGTGGACAGATACCTCACGCGCCACCCCTCCCAGCGTAGGAGGGGGTTTGTACTCCACTGTCAGCGCCCGAAAACATTGCTGGGCCCAGGCTTGTTGGCTCTCTTCTCAACCTCCCCAGCAGGTGAGGAGGGGCTTTCCTCTCTGCCTTTCATTGCTATGCTCTGGATTCCTGTGAACTTTCTTCGTTACCAGTTCTGAAAATTCCCTGATTTTCAATAGTTAATGTTCCCTGGAATTGGGCTGCTATCTATCTGAAATATAAAAACACATGTGAAGAGCAGAGACAGGGGCACCTGGCTGAGCTCAGCCCATAGAGCATGTGGCTCTTGATCTTGGGGTCATGAGTTCAAGCCCCACAGTGAGTGAGTGTTTAGAGCCGACTTGGAAAAAAAGAAAAAGAGCAGGAATAGGCAATTCACATAAGAAGAAATACAAATAGATGCTTCTTAATAATTGCAGGTGTGCAAAAGGAAACAAAGATGAGGTACCATTCTGTATAGCCAGTCCTAGTGAAATTTTTTTTACAAATGATGTAACTCAGTGATTTCCAAGTTTGTCCACATATTAGAAATACCTGAGAATATTTTTAAAAGTTCAAAGTCTGGACCAGACCCCAGACCAATTAAATCACAATCTCTGGAGGGTGGGGTACAGGCCTCAGGATGTTTTGAAGATCCCCAGGTGATTCCAACTTGCAGACAAGTTTGGGAACCGCAAATACCTTGGAGTCATTAAAGATAAAGGGGAAAGATGCTAACTCATTATCTAATGACATGGAAAGTCAGTATAACACTTCCATAGGACAATTTAATAAGACAGATCAAGAGACATCAATCCTAATCCTGGAAATTTATCCCAAAGAAATAATTCCCCCCAAAGAGGTGGAAAGCTATCTCAACAAATACACATGATAGCAGAATATAATAATTTTATAAGTAATTCAAAATAAGAAAAAGCCCAAAACAGAGAACTGTTAATTATGATATAACCACTCAACTGAAGTTTATGCAATCATTAAATTATTATTGTGTAGGGGCACCTGGGTGGCTCAGTTGGTTGAGCATCTGATTCTTGATTTCAGCACAAACAGTAGCATGGAGCCTACTTGGCATTCTCTCTCTCTCTCTCTCTCTCTCTCTCTCTCTCAACCTCTGCCCCTCTCCATCATTCATGTGCTCTCTCTCTAAAATAATAATAAAATAAAATATAAAATAGCTGTTGTGTAGAAAATGGAAAATAACACTAACTGAAAAGTGGAGACATAAACTGTTATATCCCAGATTAATAGATATGTTGGCTCTACACAGAGAGAAAGAATGAATGAAATAAACCCCCCAAACTGGAAACAACACAAATGTTCTTCAGTGGGTGATGGTTAAATGAACTGTGGTACACCCATACCATGGAATACTATTCAGCACTAAAAAACAAATGAACTCTTTATACAAGAGCCTGGATGGATCTCAGGGGCATCATGCTGAGTAAAATAGCTAATCTCAGAAGGCTATAGACTGTATAATTCTATTTATATAACATTCTCAAAATGACAAAATTATAGATATAGAGAACAAATTAGTGGTTGCCAGGGGCTAATGATGGGGCAGGAAGGGGTAAGTGTGACTACATAGGTGTAGCATGACAGAGATCTTTGTGATAATAGGACAGTCTGTATATTGATTGTGGTGATGGTTACACAAATCTACGTATGTGATAAAATAACACAGAATTATGTACATGCGTGTGTGTGTGCATGCGCGCGCACACACACACACACAAATTAGTGCATGGAAAATTGGGGAAATCTGAATAAGGTCTGTGGATAGTACCAATGTTAACTTCCAGGTCCTGATTTTTTTTAAGTAACATCTTAACATCTTGGGGAAAATTGGATGAAGGGTACATATGACCTCTCCATACTATTTTTGCAACTTTCTGTGAATATATATTACTTCAGAATAGAAACTTAAAGAAAATCCTATAGAAATATTGAAATAAAACATCCTGAAGTTTAAGTAGTGATTGTGTCAAGATGGTAGAATTATTAATGATATTTTTGTCATTTAAAATTCTCTTTATTTGTTTTGTAATTAATTAGATGTTTTGAAAAATACAAAATTACTGTTATACATTTGTAAAATATATAGCTAAAATAGCTTTGCGTTCTACTTACTTAATATAAAGTCTTTTCTCCCATCCTCATCCCCATCTTCTCCATTCTCTCATAGACTGGCTGATTAGCTCAGCATTGAGTCCACAGGTGGAGGGTTTAACATAAAGACACAGAGTCTTGAAGTCTGTGACGTTTTGTCTGTGATGCGGGTGAACTCTCACTCTGAACTTTGATCCAAGATTTCCATGATCTACTTGGCAGATTTCTAGTATTTCTCAAGTTAGGAGCACCACTACTAAACCACCCAGTCCTTCCAAATAAGGTTTAGAATCATGTACGTAGATGTCCTGGAATCAGGCACGGGGCTACTCACCCTCAAAGATGGGGCAAATCTTCCTCCAGGCTGTGATGCCTCCCTGGCTAGTGTACTGGCCCAGTGCTGTCTCCAAGAGGAAGACAGGAATGCCACAGGTAAAGAGGAAGATGAGGTAGGGGATGAAAAAGGCACCTGTGGGTGGGAAACAGGCTTTCCATTACCTGGCACTACCCTCCTCATAGTCCACATTCATCTTCTCCCATTACCACCCCACATTGCCAATCAGAATCCCCGGGTCTATGGACATGCAAAACTGCAGGGGACATCTGTCCAGATATCTGGAACCATAGCAGAGATCAAGAGTCACCAAGTTACCTAACTGGTCCTTCTTTTCACTGAAAGTTTCAATCTATACCTACCATGGCTTGCTCCCCATCGAACATCAATTATTACTTCAATTACACAGAACTTGTGGCAACAGCAAGGAGCTCATTGAATAATGGACATCCAGGGGCATTGGCACAGCCCACAGACCATAATTTTTTTTCAAGGAAATGACTGCTTTCAATGTTAGATTGAGTCGTGTAGCAGACTGAAATGAGATTTCCCTTTAGTAATCCTTTCTGCTTCTGTTTTTCATAATTATTGGCTGAGACAAAGGTACTGATGCTAGAAAAGCTGGCATTTTCTCCACTGTGGACCTCTACTTGTTGGCAGGGTAGATAGGGCAGGTCACAGAGTACCAGAGAAGAGAGAACTGCACATAGAAGGAGATACAAATTTCTGTAGAGAGTCCCCTTCTGGCTCTCATCTGAGGGCTGGTCAGCATCGACGTAGGAGGAAACGACCCCAAATAAGGTAAAAACCATTCAAAAAGATTGAGAGTAATGGTGCTTACACAAGGCTGGGAAGACTGCTGGCTCCCACTAGCCAGGCTGGATAGTCCCAGAATTCACAAGGCATTGGGAAGAGAAGGTATTTCTTCAGAAGTAGGGAATGATTAGCCCTGGACTGAGCACAGCTCTGGTTTTGCCTAACAGATCTTAGAAGCAAAACCTAAAAGTATCAAATAACTTCACTAGTCCCGATCAAAGCTCAAGAATTTTTATAGAAATATAAAAATCCCAATAAAAATACTCTTCAAAAATGAAAGGGAAGTAATACTGCTTAAGACAAGCAAAACCTGAAAGAATCCATCACCAGAAGATCTAATGTTAAAGAAAAACCTTCCGCCAGAGGGAAATGATGCCAGAGAGATATATGAATCTACACAAAGGAACGAAGAATGTTAGAAATGTTACATACACAGGTCAACATATAAGAATTTTTTTCTTATCACCCAAATCTCTTTGAAAAGCTAACTGACTGGTTACACAATGTAAGGTGGAGTTTATAACAGATGGAAAAGTAAAACGTGTACCAACAAGAGCACAAAAGTCGGGAGGAGAGAGATGGAAATGTATTATTGCAGGGTTCTTATATGTGAAGTGGTATAAGATCACTTGAGAGTGGATTGTGATAAATTAAAGATGTATGCTACAGGAGCACCTGGGTGGCCTAGTTGGTTGACTTGAGCTCAGGTCATGATCTCTCAGTTCATGAGTTCAAGCCCTGCATCAGGCTCTGTGCTGTCACCGCAGAGCCTGCTTCCGATTCTCTCTCTCTCTCTCTCTCTCTCTGCCCCACCCCCACTCCTGCTCTCTCTCTCTCTCTCTCTCTCTCTCTCTCAAAAATAAATAAACATTAAAAAAAAAGATGTAGGGGTTCCTGGGTGGCTCAGTCGGTTAATTGTCCGACTTCGGCTCAGGTCATGATCTTGCAGTTTGTGAGTTCAAGCCCCACGTTGGGCTCTGTGCTGACAGCTCAGAGCCTGGAGCCTGTTTCGGAATCTGTGTCTCCTTCTCTCTCTGACCCTCCCCTGCTCATGCTGTCTCTCTCTCTCTCTCTCTCAGAACTAGATAAAACATTTAAAAATTAAAAAAAAAAAAAAGATGTATGCTACAAAACCTAAAACAATCATTCAACTAACATAACAAAGGCATAATAAGTTCTCTAAGGGAGAAAGCCAACAATGGAATTAATTCAAAAGAAAGAAGAAGGATAGGAAAAGGGGAACAAAGAACTGATAGGACAAGTAAGAAACAAATAGCAAGATAATTTGACTTAAACTTCACTGCATGAATAATTGCTTTAAATGTAAATAGTCTAAATATCCCAAATAAAAGGCAAAGATTGTCAGAAAGGCTTCAAATTAAAACAAGCAAGGCTCAGCTATATGTTGCTTAAAAGAAATGCACTTTAAATATCAAGATATGAAAAGAAGGAAATCCTGCCTTTTGAGATTACATGGATGGACCTTGAGGACATTATATTTTCAGAGAGAGAATAACAAATCTGATTGTTCTCATTTATGGAATCTTAAAAAGCTAAATTTGGGGTGCCTGGCTGGCTCAATCAGAAGAGTGTGTGACTCTTGATCTTGGAGTTGTTAGTTCGATCCCCACGTTGGGTGTAGAGATTACTAAAACAAACAAACAAACAAACTTAAAAAAAATTAAAAACCCAAATCTGTGGAATTAAAGAGTATAACGGTGGTTGCCGAAGGTCTGGGAATAGGGGAAATGAGGGGATGTGGGTCAGGGTACACAAACTTCCAGCTATAAAATTAATACCTGGAGCCTGCTTCAGATTCTGTGTCTCCCTCTCTCTCAGCCCCTCCTCAGCTCACAATCTCTCTCTCTCTCTCTCTCTCTCTCTCAGAAATAAAGAAAAAACATTTTAAAAAAAATTTTTAAGAGGCGCCCGGGGGGCTCGGTTGGGCATCTGACTTTGGCTCAGGTCATGATCTCGCAGCTTGTGAGTTCGAGCCTCTCATCGGGCTCTGTGGCAACAGCTCAAAGACTGGAGCCTGCTTCAGATTCTGTGTCTCCCTCTCTCTCTTCCCCTCCCTTGCTCACGCTCTGTCTCTCTCTCTCGAAAATAAAAAACATTAAAATTTTTTAATGAATTAGTTCTGGCAATCTAGTGTACATAGCATAGTGACTATAGTGAGAAATACTATATTAAATACTTGAAAGTTTTTAAGAGAAGAGATCATAAGTGTTATCATCACGCACAAAAAAAAAGATAATTATGTGAGAGAATGGAAGAGTCAAATAAACTTATTCTGGTAATCATTTCAGTAGATATGTGTGTCAAATCATCATGTTGTATGCTTTAAACTTACATATGTCGTATGTCAATAGTATCTCACTAAAGCTGGAAAAACATATTTTTGAAAAACAGGTCTGTGATTGCAGTGGGATAGGGTAGCAAAGGCAGGAGATGGGAGAAAGGGACAGGAGGAAATTTGGGGAAGCAATGAATATGTTCATTATCTTGATTGTGGCAATGATTTCACGGGTGCGCATGTCAAAACTTATCAGATTGTATACTTTGAATATGTACATTTTATCGTAAATCAAGCTACCTTAATAAAAGGGTTTAAAATGAAAGTTAATGGAGAATAGAATTCTCCAGTTCTTCACCTTTCAAATCTCTGCCCTGTAGTCTACACATCCATAAGTAAGGCACTGAGGAAGGCACCTGATTACTACAAGGGCAAAGAAATAAAGATCATAAATATCTCAGCCTAATAAGTCCATAAGTCAACCCAAGACTTGTTGAGTAGGAAACAAAAATTAGGGAAGAGAGAACTTAGTAGCTGATATGGACAGTTACTGCTCAGAGTTGGAAGCATGGCAGAAAAAAAGAGAACAGAGAGAGACCCAAACACCAAGAGAAAGAGAATTTTCGTCCAACTCAAGCCCCTCCTCCCCATCTTTATGTTACCAGCTCTTTCCCAATAAACCAAGCCAAAACCCACCAAACGGTGGGCTCCATGGTCAGCTCTCCTCTCCTCCTCTGCCGCTTTGAGCACATGGGCAGCAGGCCACAAGGGGCAAGGCCCACACTCAACAAGCAGGGCCACTGGCCCTACAAAAGGAAGGGGTGAGGGGAGTGATGACGCCCAGAGGGACCCAGGTGCAGACAGAGAAACCTATGGGGCACTCTGTCTCTTTCCCCACAAGCCCCAGTCACCACCATTAAAAGATGAAGCTAGTCCAGGGGCGCCTGGATGGCTTAGTCGGTTAAGCGTCCGACTTTCGCTTAGGTCATGATCTCACGGTTCGTGGGTTGAAGCCCCGCGTCGGGCTCTGTGCTGACTGCCAGCTCAGAGCCTGGAGCCTATTTCAGAGTCTGTATCTCCCTCTCTCTCTGACCCTCCCCTGCTCACGCTGTCTCTCTCTCTCTCCTAGAAATAAATAAAAAATATTAAAAAAAAATTAAAGATTAAAAAATCTTATCTTTAAAAAAAAAAAAAGATGAAGCTAGTCCTAAAAGTGGGGGATGGCGTTCAGTTACCTGCGGGTTAGTCTCTTTCCCCAAATTCTAACATGTCCTGGCCTATTTCCCCATGAGATGAGAGAGGCCACTGCCCAACCTAGACAGAAATCATTCTGCAGGCCATCCTTCACAGAAGCAGCACCCTCCGTGATATCATCTGTAACGTTCCAGCTAATATTTTAAAACAGAAACAGATGAGATTCCACATGAGCAACACAGCAGTGAGCATACGTGAACAGTTACATGCGGCAGTCAACACTTATCTGACCACTCCTGGGGACTGAGTAATTCACTGTAAGTGGTGACAAATTATCACACACTAAAATAACTACTACTCTTATATGGAGGAAGAAAGTGTTCCTCGCATCTCTCTGTTCTTATGTACTGACAAGCTGCAGCAAGGTGACCAGTTCTCCCTGAGGCCGGGTACCATTGAATCCTCTTTGCATTGTTCTTCCTTTGGTCTAGAGCTGCCCTTCCCCCACAGCCCACTCCTCTAAGATCCTATTCCTAGAAATTTACCCAAGGGATACAGAAATGCTGAGGCATAGGAGCACATGTACCCCAATGTTCATAGCAGCACTCTCCACAATAGCTAAAACATGGAAAGAGCCTAAGTGTCCATCAACGGACGAATGGATCAAGAAGATGTGGTTTATCTATACCATGGAATACTACATGGCAATGAGAAACCATGAAATCTGGCCATGTGTAGCAACATGGATGGACCTTGAGGGTGTTAGGCTGAGCGAAATAAGTCAGGCAGAGAAGGACAAATATCATATGTTTGCACATATAAGAGGATTAAGAGGAACTTGACGGAGGAACAAGGGGGAGAAGAAGGGCAGAAATGGTGGGGGAAAGGGAGAGAGGCAAACCATGAGAGACTCTTGAATGCTGACAAAAACTGAGGACTGATGGATGTGGGGGGGAGGAGGGATGGGCATGGAGGAGGGCACTTGTGGGGATGAGCACTGAGTGTTATGTGGAAACTAATTTGACAATAAACTATTTGTAAAAAAATAAAATAAAATAAAATAAAATAAAATAGTGAACTCCCCAAGGAGAAAAAAAAAAAAAAGATCCTATTCCTAGAGACCCAGCTGCGGGACATTCTGCTGTAGCTTCCCATGCAGTCTCCAGGCATTCCAGGAGTTGAGGAACTCAGTCTGCTGGCAGACAGGTCCAGGGAGCTGGAGAGATCCCAGCGGAAGACTGGTTCTGAAGCCACCAGGATCTGGGTATCTGGGAACTGAAGATCAGAAGCAGGGAGGGCTTGGAGGTTGCGGCGGCGGGGTGGGGGTGGGGGGAGCAAGGAAGAGGGAAGCACCTGTCCTCACACAAGGTGATTAGTCTCCAGCTGCTGTTCTATGACTAGCAAAACCCAAAGATTCTTAGCACAAGTGACCTGTGCCCCCGGGTTCTTAGCAACCTGGTCGTAGAAATTGTGGGAGCGCCTAGGTGGCTCAGTCAGTTAAGTGTCTGACTCTTGATCTCAGCTCAGGTCTTGATCTCAGGGTCATGAATTCAGCCCCATGTTGGGTTCCACAGCTGGCGTGGAGCCTACTTTAAAAAAATGAAATTAAGGAGTGCCTGGGTGGCTCAGTTGGTTGAGAGTCCAACTTCGGCTCAGATCATGATCTTGCAGTTCGTGGGTTCGAGTCCTGCGTTGGGCTCTGTGCTTACAGCTCAACACCTGGAGCCTACTTTGGATTCTGTGTCTCCCTCTCTCTGCCCCTCCTCCACTCGTGCTCTCACTGTCTCCCTCTCTCTCTAAAATAAATAAACATGAAATTTTTTTAAATGAAATTAAGTATAGGGGTGCCTGGCTGGCTCAGTCAGAGGAGCATGAGACTCTTGATCTTGGGGTTGTGAGTTTGAGCCTCATGTTGGATATAGAGGTTATTTTAATAAATCTTTACAAAAAAGAAATTAAGTATAAAATGTTTGGCAGATGGTCTTTTTCTCTGGGTTGACATTGGCAGGCAAGTAATTTAAATTCCCTCATGGCAGAGTTGACTCCTATTGCCAAAACCCTCTCCTACCACCTTGCCCCAACATCATGCCTTTTGAGTTATCCAGAGACATATCATCCACATGGCTAGAGCTTTAAGGGACAGGGTCTGGTGGAAAGTCACGTTTGATTTTCCCTCCAGGGAACTGAGGGCAGAGAGCTTGAGAAATAGTTCTTTGGCCACTTTGCCAGTCAGAGACCCAACCCCACCACCATCAGACGCACCGGGCACACTGTCACTCATATTGGCTTATTCCTCACCAGAAGGGAGAACACAGAGAGCAGAAATGTACTTTGCCCACTCCCAAGTTTTGCCCAAATAACCCGCATTTCCTATTTCTAATTATTTTCTTCCCCCATTACCTTGAACCTGCTGCAAACAGTCTTTGCCCTGACATACCACTGGGACTGCTCTTACAAGGTTACCAAAGGCCTCCATGCTACCAAAGCCAACACTTCATTCTCTCTCCATATCTTTCTTAGCTTATCTGCAGCATTTGATGCTTGCCTCCCCAAACACTTCATCATCCTGGTATCATCCTTCTTCACTGGTTTCTCCTTTTCTGTCTCCTGACAGTCACTTCCCTTCCTTCACTTCCTAGTCCTTGCTCTCTTTTATCACCATCAAAATTCTAATCACTCTCAATTTGTATCTCCCATCCACATCTCTCTCACAGACTCCAGACTCATATGTTTTACTGCCTAGGCGACATCTCCACTTGATATCTAACAGATATCTCCACTCAGTGTTCCCAAAACTCAACTCCTGATTTTCTTCTTCAAACCTGCTCCTCTAATGGCCTTCCACATCACAATAAATGGCAACTCCTTCCTTCTCAGTGCTCAGTCTACAATCCTTGGGCCGCTGAAACCAGGCAGCAGCAGTGGAAGTGATGAGAGGTGTCAGATTCTGCATATATCATGTGGGGTCTCCGGTTCCAGGCATTCTCTGTCGGCAGCCAGAGTCCAGGGAGCTGAAGGGGTTCCGGCTGAAGACTCACACTCTGAACCCCCCAGAATCTGGGTATTTAGGTAGATCTAACAGTCTGGGGGTGGGGGTGGGAGGTAGAGGAATCAAGGATGACTCCGAAATCTTTAGCCTTGTAATTGGTCTGCTTCTGCCCTGACTTGTGTACAGTCAGTTCTCAACGGTAGCCAGAGAGATTATTTTAAAATGTAAGATCATGCCGCTTCTGCTCAAAACTCTGCCCGGTCTCCCCCGTGTCACTAGAGCAAAAGCCAAAGTCTTACAATAGCTGACAAGGACCTACATGATCTGCCACCCTCGTCCTATTTCCTTCTCTGACCTCAGCTTCTATTTACTCCCCTCCTCGCAACTCCTCAAATAAGCCAGTCAGCCTCTTGCTTTATGACTATTAAATCTTTTGTGTCCTCTGCTTGAAACACTTTTACCCTCAATATCCACATGCCCAACCCTCACACTCCTGGCAAACCTGTGCTCAAATGTTCTCCATGTACTTCCCCCATCCTCACACACACACTCCTGATCCCCTTTACCCAGCTCTACGTGGTTTTATCCATGGCACCATTAATTTCTGATATGCTAGATAATTTTCTTATTTACTACATTTATTGTTTATCGTCTGTCTCCCTCTTCTAGAACACAAGCCTCACAAGGACAGGGAATTGTTCTGTTATGTTGGTAGACGTAGCCCAACAGCTTAGAATAGTTCTAGGCAAATGGTGTATATCCAGTAACTGCTGTTGAATGACTCAGGCTGGGTCGGGGCTTGGTGGGCTGTGTGCTGGGGCAACTGGCTGAGATTGGAGACTCCAGAAAGCTATTTGGGGGTGGACTGGCCACAGGTCCCGGACAGCAGGGAGGGTGCTCACCTAGGAGATGATTGAGGCAGGCATCTCCTTCATCCATTTCCCTGAAAAGCCTGCCAGTTTCTTCTGATTTTAGGTGAGCTTCTTTAAATCATTATCTCAGCTTCTCTGGTCTTCAACTCTAGTGTTTAACTAATTTACCTGCTTTTGTATCATATTCTTGCTTCAGCCCTTTTTCTGCTCTGGAACTCACTTCAAATTGGATCTACCAAATGTTAAAGCTAGAAGGAACCCGAGAAGACATCATTTATATTTTTTAAGTTTGGAACTGAAATTATGTTTGGGGGACTTTTTCATCTCTGAGTTGGACAAATATTGATAATAATAAAGGGCCTTATCTTCCCATCCTGCCCCAAGCACAAAAGTGGCTATTTAGAGCTAGGAAGTTGAAGAAAGGGCCCAGAAGCCCAGAAGCAGGCTGACAGGGCCTGTTACCTGAGTATGATACACCCCTGAGGACCCCAGCATCCTTCTCCAGAACTTGCTCAGAACATTCCTCTTATTCCCTGGAGTCCAAGCCCCAATTGGAGGACCATGGGTTTAAATAAAATCACTAAAGCAGGAGGAAAAGGGTCAAGTCAATGTAAGTGGTCTCCATTCTCCTCACCTTCCTTCCCTATACTGGCAGCAAAGGGTCAGAAAAAGACATCAGTTTGCTCCTTGACAGACAAGGGGGTGAGAACAGGAAGTGTGGGGGCCCGTTCTCTGTGGGAACTTTGCTTTGCTGCAAGATGAGGGGGGTTGAGTGGTGACAGAAAGTTTAAACTGCTGGGAACACCAAAACCCAGGCATATCTAGGTCCCTCTCATGAGCACACATCTCCTCAGTTAGTCCCCCTTACCTTGGCAAAGGAGGCTTTCCATTAATTCCCCCGGTGGCCCTGGATGACTCATGCCCTTCAGAGCAAACCTGGGCATCAGCCTCTAGCTCCAAAGCCCCTCAGAACACTTCCCTCCAGCTGCTGTCATCCATCAAGGAAAAGAGGAGTCCTAAGACCCTGCACTTGATCAAGGGAAGAGATAGTGAGTGGAAGTGTTAGGGATTAAACAGAGAGTTTGACTGGATCCAGGACCCCTGAAAATGTCTCCACTCTCGATTGGAATCAGCATGCTGGAAGGCAGGCTCTCTCCAGGGAGGAAGCAGCCGCAGCCATCACACCCACCCCCTGCCCTCACAAGCCCATCGCAAGGACAAAGCCCCCCCCCCCCCCTGATTCTCTTCTCCTCTTGGGCCTGCATTTCCCCGGGAGACAATGTCACACACTCCCAGGCATACACAGACTCACCACAAAGCCCCAAGGCAGAGCTCACCTCCAAACACTGCCGGGCAATCTCCCCTCAACAGGGTCAGCCCATACTCCCCACTGCCTCCTTGGCTTACAGCTCCCTTGGCTTCCCCTTTTTCAGCCCAGCTGGACCTGCATATCACTCCCTCCCACTTCTTCGTGCCTCTCCTGCTAATTCCCAGGCCAACCTTTACCCAATTCCAGAGAGGCTTGGGGAAAGCCGCTCACCTCCTAATCTTCCTGCCATGTGAGGAGCTAAGCTGGTTACTAGGCTCCAGATATAGAGTCCCAGTGGCCAGCTTTCACCCCCAGGCTTCTCCTCCTCCCTGGACCAGCCTCGTCCCTCCACCCAGCTCTCTGAAGGGAAGCATGTGGAGTGTCCCAGGCTATGTTCAAAGTGGGAAGACCTCTCACCTTCCCTCACAGGGCACATGGAACAAAGTCCTGTGATTTCAGGCTGCTGGCCAGAAATCCTTGGGAGGAAAGGACACATCAGCCCATTACCGCCCCCCCCCCACCCCCGGAAACATACAAATTAACTTCCAGCTCCACAGCCAATCCTCCAATTGCCACAATCCTGAGAATAGACTCCATGGGTTCAGAGGACCTCTGTACCCCCTACCCCAGCCCTCCCACGTCCACTGCCCAAAACCACTGGGAGACTGAGCTCGATGCATTTGGAAAGGCTCCTACTCCCCTGCAAAACGGTAGGTGTAACATTAGGGTACCCTCCAAGCCTCATGGCCCACAAAATAACCACTGCCCTCAGCATTTCCCCGCGTTACCTACCTCTTCACTTCCGCCTCCTCCAGCCCAGGCTGCAACCTCACGTCCAAACCAGATCAGGGAACCCCAACACCTAATAGCTTTACCCATCAACAAGGGGGTCTTCGTAACCTGCTGCTCAGCCAGAACACTTCAGCACCTGAGGAATCTCTCCAGGGCTTCCTACAGAGGCCTGGGATTCCCTGAAAGTGAGTTACTGGTCGGAAAATTACCACCACTGCTGTGGGGTAGCAGAGTTACCCTAGGAGGCTGGAAGGGGGGAAAGGAATGAGAAGCCAAAAAAGACCTAGGAAAGAGTTAGAGTTAATGCTGCATACACACAAACTTTCAGTTGGAAATTTTGAAGGAAGAGCCACTATATCAAAGGTTATGACACTGATAGGGTTGGGTAATGACAGGCTTAGAGAATGTCATGATGCCAGCAGAGTAGGGAAAGACACAAAGACTAAGGAGTCTCAAGACCACAGGACAGTTCAGTATCAACATTATCTTCAACGTAGCTACCATTTATTAAGCACTTTACACAAATTGCCTCTAATCCTTACAGCAACTTGAAAGGCAGGTACTACTATCTGAATTTGCAGGAACAACAGCTGAGGCTCTGAGGGCTTCAGTCACTTGCCCAAGACTACACAGAGCGCCAGAATCCGAATTCTGATCCATCTGGCTCCAAACCCATGTTCATATTTCTATGATGCCATACCATTCTAGAAAGACCCCTGGGGGGCGCCTGGGTGGCTTAGTCGGTTAAGCGTCCGACTTTCGCTTAGGTCATGATCTCGCGGTTCGTGGGTTCGAGCCCCGCATCGGGCTCTGTGCTGACTGCCAGCTCAGAGCCTGGAGCCTGTTTCGGAGTCTGTGACTCCTTCTCTCTCTGACCCTCTCCTGCTCACACTCTCTCTCTCTCTCCTAGAAATAAATAAAAAACATTTAAAAAAAAAAAAAGAAGAAAGACCCCTGGGAGAGGCATGTAATCTGTCTAATTAGTCTCCTGTAACCAGTCTCCTGCAGTGTCCTTACTGACTTGTAAGGGTCTGTCCAACTCCAGCATTCTATGCACTCATGGGACCCAGAGGGGCAGTAATTACAGGAGATGGAGACATCCTCCTTCCAGGGATGGGTGGGGTGACTCAGTGGCTCTCACCTCCCCCATTTTTGTAGCAGAGATAGGGAAACCTCCAGACGTTGCCTAGGCCAATGATCTCCCCAGCTACTGACAGCACAAACTCCATCTTGTTGTTCCAGTGCCCCCGCTCCAGGGTGCCATCTTCCTTCACCTTTTCCACGACCGGGTACACTGGTTTTGTCTCCCCATTACTGGCTGTGCTCGAGATCCTGTTATCCATCCCACCTGAAAAACAAGCAGAGTGATCTATCACTGCTGGGAACCTTGAGAGGAAAGCCTTCCCCTTCCTTCACTGGCAAATTCCCGAGGGAAGAAGCGCACTGGGAGAAAGTAAATTCCTACCCCCTTGCCTGTAGACCCATGTCCTCCTTAGCGTCTCTTATTGGTAAAGCCCGGGTAACAGCTGCTGAGAATGTATATTCCTTTACTATTCAGGAAGAAAGCATTGATACTGAAGTATAGATATTTCTTCCACTAAGCAGGTCCTCTTGGGTTGGGGCTTGTGGATATGGAACAGTTCCCATGGCCTCTGGGTTGTCTAAGTTCTCCACACCACCCTACAACCAGCTTTGTCCGTGTTTGCACATGCTCCAATTTCTGTATTCTGTATGGGGACAGAGGGAAGGATCCTCAAAGCCACCAATCTCCCGTGCAGGAATTTACTCTAGGGAAGTAATTGTGACTGTGGATACAGATTTGACATTGAGGATGTTTATTGTTTACAGCAGCAAAAAATTAGAAAGCACACGATGTCCCCAAATGGCAAACAGGGTAATAAATTATGGCCCGTAGATACAACGGACCACTGTATAATCATCAGCAATTGTGTTGCAGAAGAAAGTATAATGAAATGAAGGTGTTCACAATATGTGAAGTGAAAAGTTATAAAATAGCACATATGATATGATCATGCTTGGAAAACATTTTATAAAGCGTATGCATTAAAACATTAGGATAGCCACCAAAACATTTCTCTCTCAGTGGTTGGGTTATAGGAATATTTTCCTTATTTCTATTTTCTATGTGTTCATCAAAGAACATGATTTATTTTGTAATATATCTAAAATAAAAGCAAGTTTATAAAAAATCCTTCCAGGGGTGCCTGGGTGGCTCAGTCGGTTAATGTCCAACTCTTAATTTCAGTTCAGGTCATGATTGCATGGTTTGTGAGTTTGAGCCCTGATTCAGGCTCTGCACTGCCCCACCTTTATCTCTCTCTCTCTCTCTCTCTCTCTCTCTCTCTCTCTCGCTCTCTGCCCCACCCCTGAGCTTACTCTTACTCTCTCTGTCTCTCAAAAAAAAAAAAAAAAGAAAAGAAAGAAAAAGTCCTTCCAAAGGCATGGGAGAAGCTGAGTGGGCCCTGGAATCTGAATTAAGACGGGCTAACCTTCCCAGCTATCCTTCTACCTGCCCCTGAAGTCACCATAAGAGAAAGATGAATTATCGGCTCTTTTTCTTTGTTGGTGATGACACATGTGGGAATCTGTTTCAGTAGAGAAGACAACATGGAATGACTAAAGAGCCACAGTTCCAAACGCTCCCCTGCCCTATTCGAGACTCTTGCCGAGATTAAAGATAAGATGGGGTATGGCTCACATGGAGAGAGCAACTACTATGAAGGACTTTACATATACTTATTTCATTTAATCCACACAACCACCCTGAAATGTAAGCAGTGTTAGTTCTGCTTTGTAAATAAGGAAGGTGCCACTCAGAGAGGTTAAATGACATATCTGTTGCCATATAGTGAGTAAATTGCACAAGTGAGACTTGAACCCACTCTGTCTCTGATCTTTCAATTAAATCTCTCAATTACATTGGCTGCCCAGGCTTATCAACATGTCTACTTTTTAATTATTATTATTTTAGAGAGACAGAGAAAGCATGAGCAGGGAAGAGGGGCAGAGGGAGGGACAGAATGAGTGAGAATCCCAAGCAGGCTCCACAATCAGCGCAGAGCCCTACACGGGGCACGATCCCATGACCCTGGGATCATGACCTGAGCTGAAATCAAGAGTTAGACGCTTAACCAACTGAGCCACCCAGGTGCCCCTCAGCATGTCTAAATAAGCATCTACTAATGACTCTCATGGTTTTTCACAGTGGCCCCTTTTCTGGAGAAGTAGGCAGAAGTTTTTGTACCCCTCAAGAAAAATTTATGTTACAGAACTTTCTCATTGGGAGCCGCATCTGGCCAGTTTCTCCTATGGCTCAGTTTCCCCAGCAGGGCTACCTTAAGGATTCAAAAAGTTAGGGAGAAAGTCAAGGAACAGTAGGTATCTTTGCTTATTTAATAAATTAGGGAACAGTCTCCAAAGATTGTGAGCTAAGAAGGAGAAATCCAAGCAGCTGGTCCCAAGAAGCTTTCTCTGTCCTTTTGAGAAGGTTGTCTAACTAACGTCTTGTGCTGGTTCTCGGCCTCCCTTTACCATCCGATGGGTGTCTTCCTATGGCGACACGCCATCTCCCTCCACTCCTTCATCCTCCCAGACCCTAGAAGAAACAGGAGCCTGATCCTGGGTCCCTTGCCTCGTTACACGACTGTTTCTCAGAGGTCGCATGGTGCAGTAAAAAGGTCCTGAGCTGTAGAGTCAGACAAGCCGGGTACGAACCTTAGCTCTGTGCTGTACCACTCGCTGCCTGACTTCAGGGAAGTTAATTAGTGACTCTGAGCCTTAGTTCACTCATCTGTAAAAGTGAGAAAGATTAGATGAGGTTAGGTACATAAAGTAAAGGACTTAGCAGAATAACAGGTACCCAAATGTGTATTTTCTTTCAATCTTGTCAAAGGGTTGTTCACTATCTCATTTCACAGAAAAGAAAGCCTTCCTTTCTGCGCAATCTATTCTCGAAATCTCTTTCTCGAAATCACATTGTGCCTTAAGTCAACAGCCACTGCAGTTTCAGAAAGCCAAGAATATAGCATCTAGGCTGTGCACGTGCTCACATAAATGTCAGAAGCGTGTTTTCCAGGAGGATCAAGAAGTCCTTTGCTCATAAGTCCTATGATCCCACCAACCTGTAGTCTGAGATCCAGAAACAGAAAAATGAGAGAAAAAGAGACAGAGAGGGAGTGGGGTGGGGGGAGGGCGGTGGGGGGCAGGGGAGAGGACATGTTACGAACCTTATTGCAGTTGCTGCCAGAGGTCCGGTCAGGGGTAGAAGAATTATCTAAGGGGGAAGGGGAAGGTGCTGGCTATTTAAAGTGTGCTTCCAACTCCTCTGCCGCACTTGCACTTGTAATTCTAAACTTGGCCCAGCCCACATTCCGCCTCCTGCCTCCCCACCCCACTTTCCCTCCCCTGAGCACCAGACTTACTCACACACGAGTGATTTCACAGGCTGGGGAGTGCGAGCACACCCTTGCAGGTCAGGCCAGTCGCTTGTGAGGCTGGGAAGCAAGCCTTCTCCCCCAGAGCTCACGTGTCTTGCCCTGGCAACCTCAGGGTCCCCCTAGAGGGATTCCACCTTCCCCCTTTCTCTAACCCCAGTGCTCCTGGGCTCCCATACACACATCAAGAATAGGAATTCCTTGGTTTGGGTGCTGTGTGAATTAAATGTACATTTCTCAGGCCGCCTGGGTGGCTCAGTCAGTTAGGCATCTGACATCAGCTCGGGTCATGATCTCAGTTCATGAGTTCAAGCCCACAATGAGCTCTGTGCTGACAGTTCAGAGCCTGGAGCCTGCTTGGGATTCTGTCTCCCACTCTCTCTCTGCCCTTTCCTCACTGGCACTCTGTCTCTCTCTCTCTCTTAAAAAAACTGAACATTGAAAAACAAATGTTTTTTAATGTACATTTCTGTTATACCTCTGTAGGTTCTGATTTGGTGTAGGCCATGATTAAGAACAAAGATACATATGTGCACCTGAAACTAATGTAATACTGTGAATCAACTACACCTCAATTTAAAAAAATACATTGATGGAATGAAAAAAACTATCGATTATTACTTTTGCAAGTTGTACCTTATTATCTAGTTTTTATTTTGTACTTTTTGTTTTACTGGCAAAATTATATGCATAAAGTTAAATAAAAGAAAACTTCTGTGGGGCGCCTCGGTGGCTCAGTCAGTTGAGCGTCCAACTTTGGCTCAGGTCATGATCTCACAGTTTGTGAGTTCGAGCCCCACATCAGGCTCTTTGCTGATAGCTTAGAACCTGAAGTGTGCTTCAGATTCTGTATCTCCCTCTCTCTCTGCCCCTCCCTTGCTCACACTCTGTCTGTCTGTCTCTCTCTCTCAAAAATAAACATTTAAATAAATAAATAAAACTTTTCTGAGAAAAAAAGAATAAAGATATATAGATTACAGACATCTGAGAAGCCAGGAAAACTTCCTCAACACATATACACGCACACACACACACATTTATATACATATAGAAGAGTCTGGGGGTGTCTGGGTGGCTCAGAAGGTTAAGCGTCTGACTCTTGATTTCAGGTGAGGTCATGATCTCACTGTTCGTGAGTTCGAGCCCCGCATCAGGCTCTGTGCTGGTGGCGTGGTGGAGCCTGCTTGGGATTCTGTCTCTCCTTCTCTCTGCTCCTCCCCAACTTGTTCTCTGTCTCTGTCTCTCTCTCTCTGTCTCTCTCTCTCTCTCAAAATAAATAAACTAAAAAAAAAAGAAAGAAAGAAAGACAAGTCAGGAAAAGCATTCACTAAACAATAATAGTTCTATCTGGAGAGGATTTTCCACTTCTGCTTCAATTTTTAAGCTTCAGTGTTGTTTGAATATTTAAATAGTGAATGTGCTAGAATTGATTTTTTAAAATTATTTTTTAAATCAATAAGAAAAGAAAGTGCCAAGCGTTCAAACAAAGCAAGGCCTAACTTCATCCAAAGTGGAAGAGCAGCCATGAAGAGGAGGCGGGCACTGTCGTGGGTGCTTGTTGTCGGGGCAGGAGCAGCTCAGGGACCAGCAGGCTGCCTCTTAGGCCAACAGACACCCCAGAGCCACCGGCCGGGGCGCAGTGCAGCGCTTGGACATGCCTCAGTGCCGACACCAGATGGTCCGGGGCTGAGTCCTGCCTCCATCGCCTCCCAGTTTGTGGCCTTGCTGCTCAAATCTTGTTTTCAAGAAATCTATGAAAAGGGGCACATGCTGCTTACCTTGCAGGGTTGAGCGAGGTTTCAGGAGAAAATGGGCATATGTGGGGCCCAGTACAGAGCAAGCCTTCAAATGATAGCTGGTATTTAGCCTTAGGAAATTATTCACAGTGAGCAGAGATGGTTTCTTGAAGGCGATTAGATTGTGAGACCCCTGAGCAAAGGTGGGCTCAGGCCAGACAGTAAGACACAGTCATGTGGTGGGGGGTGGATGACTGAATGGGATTGCTTTTTAAATGTGGAGGCACCTGGGTGGTCCAGTTGGTTAAACCTCTGACTTCAGTCAGGTCATGATCTCACAGTTCATGAGTTCAAGCCCCACGTCGGGCTCTGTGCTGACAGCTCAGAGCCTGGAGCCTGCTTCGGACTCTGTGTCTCCCTCTCCCTTTGCTACCCACCCCTGCTCATGCTCTGTCTCTCTCTCTCTCTCTCTCTCTCTCAAAAAATATATAAACATTAAAAAAAGAAGGTAAATCTGAGATTCTAACATAGATTCTATTTCTCTTATGTCTCATCTGCCTCCAGGAATGGCAGCAAGGGGCAGGGAAGCCATTTATGATAATGCCCAAGGAGCCTCACAGAGATTACTATTCCTGTTTAATCAGCCTTCCTCTCCCCTTCTACCCACCCCTCCATCTTATCTAACTATAAAACAAGAGACCAAACGTGTTCTCTCGGATGGGTTGCAAAAGAGGCTGTCTTCAAAGGCAACACTATTAACTTTTTTTTTTCTTTTTTTTTTTTTTAATATTTTGTTTATTTCTAGGAGAGAGAGAGAGAGACAGCGTGAGCAGGGGAGGGTCAGAGAGAGAGGGGGTCACAGACTCTGAAACAGGCTCCAGGCTCTGAGCTGGCAGTCAGCACAGAGCCCGACGCGGGGCTCGAACCCACGAACCGCGAGATCATGACCTGAGCCAAAGTCGGACGCTCAACTGATAGAGCCACACAGTTGCCCCTATATTACCATTTTTTAAAAGATTTTATTTTATTTTTTTATTTTTTTTAATGTTTTATTTATTTCTAGGAGAGAGAGAGAGAGAAAGATAGCGTGAGCAGGGGAGGGTCAGAGAGAGAGGGAGTCACAGACTGAAACAGGCTCCAGGCTCTGAGCTGGCAGTCAGCACAGAGCCCGACGCGGGGCTCGAACCCACGAACCGCGAGATCATGACCTAAGCGAAAGTCGGACGCTTAACCGACTAAGCCACCCAGGCGCCCCATATTAACTTTTATTTTTATTTACCATTTTATTTACTTACTAATGACTTAGTAACTGAGCTGTTAAGTTGGAAACTCTGGTATCTGTACTCAAAAATGATCAGATAGGAGCGCCCGGGTGGCTCAGTTGGTTGAGCATCTGACTCTTGATTTCAGCTCAGGTCATGGTCCCAGGGGATCCAACCCCACATGGGGCTCCATGCTGAGTGTGGAGCCTGCTGAAGATTCTCTCTCTCCCTCTGCCCCTCTCTCACTCACACTCTCTCTAAATTAAAAAGCAATAACAGATAACTGGAGTTTACTAATGCCTCAGATATATATATATATATATATATATATATATATATATGCTATGTGCTCTCTCTCTCTATATATATATATAGAGAGAGTATTCTAACTTAAGATACCACACAGCCTTTAGTGATATTCCACAGCCCCTCCTACGTTCTCTATGTGCAAAAACTGGGGTTCCCAGTTTTCAGGGAAGACTGTCAGGGACCAAGCCATCATCAGGATCAGGCTGAGCTGGTTTTGAGTTCTTGTTCTTATATTAAGGAATGTTTGGTTTTGCTGGTTGATTCTATTGTTTTTACATAACCACTTACATATTACCATTATTTATTTATTTATTTATTTATTTATTTATTTTTTATGTCTTTATTTTATTTTGAGAGACAGACAGAGAGCAAGTGGGAAAGGGGCAGAGAGAGAGAGGGAGACATAGAATCTGAAGCAGGCTTCAGGCTCTGAGCTGTCAGCACAGAGCCCGACGTGGGGCTTGAACCCACGGACTGGGAGATAATGACCTGAGCCGAAGTCGGACGCTCAACTGATAGAGCCACACAGTTGCCCCTATATTACCATTTTTTAAAAGATTTTATTTTATTTTTTTATTTTTTTTAATGTTTTATTTATTTCTAGGAGAGAGAGAGAGAGAGAGAGAGAGTGAGCAGGGGAGGGTCAGAGAGAGAGGGAGTCACAGACTGAAACAGG